>NC_137606.1:44901729-44911729 GCF_963280865.1 Gymnoscopelus braueri
ACAGCACAGATATATCAAGCTTAGTCAGATACAGGCTTTATGATTAACATTCAAATAACCTATCACTGATCTGCAGCTACTCAGTCAGGGGTATATATAAACTGAATGTTTGATGTTGAAATGTCCTTGAGCTTCATGGGATTACAGTCACATACTGAGGAGGTGTTTCAGCCTCTCCTTAAAGACATGAATACTACTTGATGTAATGTCTTGTACTGTAGCTTGCACAAGCTTGTTGGCCAGCTTACGCGGTGCTCAAAGACGTTGTCCAGCACGTTTACAGATGTTGGACAGATGGCTGGTCCACGTGAGCTTACTGTCTATGCAAAGACCCACAACGTTCTTTTAACCAACCTGTATATATTGAACTAGTTTATCGTCTCTGTCGGGTGGAAACCTCATTATGTCCAAAACTGTTACTTTTCAGAATTCAAATTTTAAAAGTATCAAAAGTATCAGATCTACAAGCTCGAAATGCGGCGCGAAGCTTGTAGATCTGCTACTTTCGATGCTTTTGTGTGACGCTGTAGTAGGCTATGATGCAAGTAGGGCGTTTCCACAATAAAAACTTAAAGTTAAAATATGGAGATAAGAGGTTTCTGCCCGACAGCAACGATATCTGCAGTGGTTGGAGGTGGTCTCCCTACTCTTCCATTGAGACATTTTGGACCCTGCATGGTGTCAGATACGACACCTACTGGTTGATTGCGAACGGCCTCCGACCAAGTGGAGCTTACTATGTTACCGTGCTTGGGTTGTGTGTGTGTGCTTCTGTCTGTCTGTGTGCATGCACTGCCTAGTAGAGGGCCAGAGGGCGCCAGAGTGCAGGAATTTAAACACAGCCTGCAAAACACACACACACACACACACACACACACACACACACACACACACACACACACACACACACACACACACACACACACACACACACACACACACACACACACACACACACACACACACACACACACACACACACACACACACACACACACACACACAGTCAATGTTCTCTCCCCATCACAGTGAAATAACACGGATTACAAGTCCGTAAATACACAATATTTTCGAGCTGCGTTCGCTTCCAGCGTTCGCGCGTCTTACTTGTAAGTAGTACTGCCTGGAGATCATGAACACAGTATCTCCCCTGTCTTGTATCGTGAGTTTGTAAATCAGCTACTTTTGGTGAAGAGGTTTGGTCAAGAGGGAAAAAACAGAGTGGGTCACGGATAGAGCCCTGGGGAACCCCGGTTAACAAAGAATATAGGATTACTCAGTTATTACTGTGTGTGCGTGTGCGTGCGTGCGACATGCGTGCGTGCGTGCGTGCGTGCGCGCGCGCGTGCGCGCGTGTGTGTGCGAGGGCAGCCAGATTGAGCACATATTGAATGTCTGGCTGCCCTATTAGGTCCATGCTCCTCTTAATTTCGCTAATCTAATTGGTTCCATGGCTCAGCCAATCACAACCCTGCGTTGAGAGTGACTGTGGCAAGCCAATCAGGAAGATGCTACAAGTGATAATGAGGATGATCATGGTGTGTGTGTGTGTGTGTGTGTGTGTGTGTGTGTGTGTGTGTGTGTGTGTGTGTGTGTGTGTGTGTGTGTGTGTGTGTGTGTGTGTGTGTGTGTGTGTGTGTGTGTGTGTGTGTGTGTGTGTGTGTGTAGGGGACGGAGTGGTCTAAAATAACCATGCACTGACTGCAATTTGTTGCTATGGCACCCTGTCGCTCTGAGGTGCAAAAATAACAGAACAATTTATACCCCCACATCCTCTACATAATGCAGAGAATGTTCACACACACACACACTCACAAACAATGGCATGTACTGTATAAAAACCGTGTGCACAAAACTAGACACACACACACTCCCTCACACATACTGTGTGTATACGCACATACACACAAGCATCTCCACACCACAACCTTGAGCCTTCGTTACAGCGCTAACATGGTGGAACCAAAGTGAAAGCGATTGTGTGAAAAGACAGAACAGACTGAGCTACCAGAGAAAGGCAGTAATTTACTTTTCACACACACACACACACACACACACACACACACACACACACACACACACACACACACACACACACACACACACACACACACACACACACACACACACACACACACACACTTTGGTTCCATTTGTGCACTCTCCAGAGTTCAAAATAGATAAATGAACACCAAGGATTTTGTCACCACTATGCAGTAGCTTAACAGAACAGTGAAGTGAAGTAAACCAAACCAAACCACTGTTTGTCCGCAATAAAATCTTAAATGGAGGTGCTGGAGCTGAATAAAATCAGTGTGGAAAAAAGAGAAAAACAGCAAGCACCCTCGAAACACTGTGCATGTGTCTGAGAGTTTAATGCAAGCTTTCGGTTGTTCGTCATGCCCTGAAGGTCAAACAACCGAAAACTAGTACTAAACTCTCAGATAGGAGTGTACGGACTTCTGCTTTTCTCTTTTTCATACTATGCAGTATAAGTTTAAAATGGGGTAAATTACTAGTGACTCTCCTATCCAGAGTGTCGTAGAGTGGATGAGCGGACCAGGGTCTTTGTCTTTGTTCAAGGGCACTTTCTGAGATTAAAGCTGGACTCTATCTTGGTCCCTGAAATCAACACATCCTCACATGGAAGTACTGCAGATCATCCTGCTGTTCAAGTGGTACATTTAAATGACCGTAACAACGTCATCATCTACTCACAGGTTTGGCCATGTATCACAGTGGATTTTAACAATAATATAACATTAATATTAATATATGTCACGGTAATATGTAAACATGGAATGGTATTTTTTCTTTAAAACCTTGAAAAGTGACTTTTCATTGCGATACTGCTACTGTATATAGGATACATACCACGAATGTATCATAAACATACAGTAGATATTTCTCCGTTATTTACTTAATTTTTTTAGATTTGACTTATGCTTCCTCGAAAAATCAAAGAACGCGGTATGTTTTGGAAAGAGTCTGCAGTAATGTCAAGTACACAGTGAGTCATGGTCAAAGGAATAAACAACATGCCAAGCCAGGTGCTTTAAATCCTCCTCTAGCCCCCATCATCAGACGGATGTGTTCGGTGGTTGATACTGTGACTTTGCATTTTCTTCACAACACACTTTTTGCCACTCCACCTACAGATTTTGTCCAAACCCCTGCACAGATCATTATCTTTGGAGTCATGTGATAAACATGGATCGTATTCCACACCAATTGCATATAATTGTCTCCCAGAATTTGTGCGAGGGGCCTGTTTTACAAAAAACAAAATAGAATGCATCAGCCATTCTACCTCAAAATAGAATCACATACTGTATTTAATGTTTGGATTTCCTACTCACTTCTTTCCCTCTCAATCGCCACCCAGCCTGGTGGCAGTGGTGGAAAAGGTACTCAAATGTTTTACTTAAGTAAAAGTATCAATACAGCAATATAGAAATACTCTGTTACAAGTAAAATTTTACTTAAGTACAGTACTTGAGTACATGTACTTAGTTACTTTACACACCACTGCCTGGTGGAGATGTGCACTCTGCGGAGCGCCTCTTTTAGGGCTATGGGTTAGAAAGAGGATGGATTACAGCATTGATAACATCTGGCAAAGCAGCCTAGCCATAAATTCAAAAACCAAGTGAAAACGCACAGCGGTGTCGTGTGCCAGAAATAGCCAATATACAAGCCCACAACGCACGCTGTGGGCTTGTCCATAAGACATTTTTGTAGAACAACGTCGTACAACAGAGTGTAAATCAGGATTTATTCCTCCATTCAGAAACCCTCCCACCTACAGGAAGACAGAACACACATTTAACACCTGCTGCTGCATTTTCATGAGCTGTATGGTTTTGTTATACTCTCCTGACAGTATGAATAAATGAACATCTTGTTGTTTTGTTTTGTTTTTAAAAGAGCAGTTTAACTTGAGGTCACATTTCACTGGAGTGTGTCTAAAACTTTTTGATACAAAACTTCCGCACACCCGGATCAAAAGTCTAAAAGCAGGTGCGTAAGTGAGTGAACATCAACAATAAAAGATAACCAGCACGCTGCCACTTGCAAGGTACACGTCGGATAATGTATTAAAGCAACGACCTTCCTCAGGCATGTCACCTTTTGAAAACAAGCAGCAGTTTTGTTTGCACTTTGTGGCATTGCAAATTGTTCCACTTTTCCCTACACACACATAGCTGGCCATAGCTGAATGGGTAGAGCATTGGTTCTCAAAGTGGGGACCCCCATGGGTCATCGGGGGGGGGGGGCTTCAGCAAAATGTGTTAATACAGCGTCGCAATAATTTTAACCACTTTACCCATTTATAGGTTGGCTATTCAAAAATATCAGATATGCAAAAATAGAAGATATACAAGCTTGTGCATCTGCTATTTCTGAACATTTTTGGAAAATACCAAAAATGAACATTTACTGAAAAATGAACATTTTTGAATAATTTAGATTTTTTTCAAACCAAATTCTTCTCTTCTGGGGGGGGTCCCCTGGCACGAAACCTTTTCAGATGGGGGTCCGCGGCCAAATACATATCAATTTGGGGGTCCTTCACATGAAAGAATTTGAGAACTCTGGGGTAGAGTCGAGAGGCCACCGAGGAAGCAGAAGGTCACAGGTTCGAGCCCCGGCAATGTGTCGAGGTGGCGAGACGTGGACCAGGTGTTTTCGGTGTGTGACACCATCGTACGACAGAGCATAACTCTGCCTGAGGCTTAACTGAGAGAAATGCAAAAAGGGTTGCAAACGTCCCCTGTTTCCCCATAGGTGTTGTACTACTACACACAGACACACGCGCACACACACACACACGCACGCACACACACACACACACACACACACACACACACACACACACACACACACACGCTGTTCAAACACAACAGCAGTCATGAACCAGTTCACCTGAATCTCCATTTGACTTGAGTTTCAAATGAACACTCAGGATTTGTCCAGTGTAAACGCACCGCCCTGAGCACACACCTAAACAAACATGTTCCACGTAGACGTGCAAACACGTCTCTTCCCCTGTTAATATCTGACCTCCCTCCCTTCTCGTTTTCGCTCGTCTTTCATGTGGCTTTTCCCTCTGTTTCCCTCCTCTCCTCCCCTTCCATCTCCCCCCTCTCATCCTCTCATCCTCCGCCCTTTCATCTGCCTGTTTATCTCTCCCTCTCATCCCTCTCTCCTATCCCCACCTCTCGCCAGCGCCTCTGGTACCATTCTCTCTCTCCTTCTCTCCCCTTCTTCCTCATCTCTTCATTCCCCCCCCCTGCCCTCCTCTCCTCCCTCTCCTCCTCCTCCTCCACTCCTGTCTGTCAGTCTGTGCTCTCTCTTTTTCTTCACCTCCTCCATCCATCTCTCCGTTGCTACCTATACGCGGCAGAGCAGCTGCAGCAACACCTGCTCTCAGAGTGCCCCCTAGTGGAAGCCCACCTGAACCACATGCCAGAACGGGCGAGGTGAAGGTGGCAGTTATGAAGTAGAATTTAAACAGCCTCAGTCTCGTTCAGAATGTTATGAGTGTGAATTATTTATTCATGTAAGTATTTATTTATTGACTTTGGATTGAAATTCAAACGCTGTCTCCAAATCCTATCTATTTCTCCCTCCGGTCTTCTGTTTATGTACACACACACAGTCAAATCCTCAGCGACTCAAGAGAGTGTGCAGATGTTTACGGGTCCATTTGGTTACATCGTGTACACTCTCAGGGTTAAATGAACACTTGAAAGACTGCAACGCAAAACTGCTTTAACCCATTGAGACCGGGAACGCATCTGTGTCATTTTAAGATTTCTTTGGCTATTCAAAAATAGCAGATATACAAGCTCATAGCGCGGCCGACACAGATGCTTAATGGGTTAAGGCTTAACTCACACACTGTGTGGTACTGTAGTGTGGTACCGCTTAACCGTTAAGCTAGCCTCGATCTCCAGGCTTTTATTGTTTAGTGTTGCTAAAAAATAAAAGCCTGGCCCAGCCCGTCGGTGTACTCGGTATGAGGAAGTGTTTCACTTCCCAACCAACCAGAGTGCAGTGGGCGTCGCTCGTAATGTTGTGTTAACGGGGCGGGGGTTGACGGACAGATCGGTGAACCAATGGGATCAGCCGCAATCTCTCGCCGGCTCTTTACACCCGCCCCTCTATACACGAAATCAGGAGCGTTGGGGCAGTCTACCGTTAAGCAGTACCACACTACATCCTGAGAGGAAAAGAAAAAAGAGACACGAATGAGATTTACCCCAACAATGGTAAATAAATGGTGCATTTATCCAGCGCCTTTCTCCAAAGTGCTTTACAAAGTGCATTCTATTCACTCATTCACACACCGACGGCAGGGGAAAGTATGCAGGGCACCAACCAGCTCATTGGGGCCAGTTAGTGGTTCAATGTCTTGCTCGAGGACACTTCGCCACTAACACAGGGATATGTCGATAGATATCCTCTGTATCAACTACAACAGCCTTCCAAACCTTCCAAAACACTACATTCAAAGTCTTGAGTTCACTCCTATCTCTCTCTCTCTCTCTCTCTCTCTCTGTCGTTCTCTCTCAATTTCTCTCTCTCTCTCTGTCACTCTCTCTAACTTCCTCTCTCTCTCTCTGTCTCCATCATTCTCTCTTTTTCTCTCTCTCTCACTTTGTCTCTCTGCCTCTCTATCTCTATCTGTCTCCCCTCTCTCCTGCATTCACTCACGTCACACACGTCACACACGCACGCGTTGTGAGCTCGTAGATCTGCTATTTTCAAATAAAATCTTGGGGGGAAATTATAATAAGCAGATCTGGCAACACTGCACACACACACCATTTATTTATGTTCACATAAATAATACATACAGGGACACAGATATATACTGTAGGTGCAGTAAGGTTACATTCACAAACTCATGGCATATGTCTTCATGATACATTAAGCATGTCACTCGGGAACTCTCCACACACACACACACACACACACACAGTCACACACACAGTCACACACACAGTCACACACACACACACACACACACACACACACACACACACACACACACACACACACACACACACACACACACACACACACACACACACTCTACAGTACACACAGTACTGTGAGTCTATAAGGAATACCAATACATGCGTTGTTTCCATTTCAAAGGGTTGTGATATACACTGTACACATCAGAGCAGATGGAGCTCCACTCCACAGAGAGACAACTAGAACACTGTGTTTACTTCACCGAGTCTGTTCTATATTCTACTCTCTATACTTTCCTCTGTTTCCTCCTCTTTTCCTTTGATTCCTTTCTTTCCCTCCTTTATCTCTCCCCCGTATGGATTGTATGTATGTATGCTGCATGCTATGTTTTCTCTCCCGTGTGACATTTGGTCCAGGCAGGGTGACTCATCGATCGTGACATGAAAAGCACAACGGCGTGTCATACGTATGTGTGTGTGTGTGTGTGTGTGTGTGTGTGTGTGTGTGTGTGTGTGTGTGTGTGTGTGTGTGTGTGTGTGTGTGTGCGTGCGTGCGTAGAGGTGTAAAGTAACTAAGTACATTTACTCTACTATCTAAGTACTGTACCTAAATTAAGTACTATTTTGAGGTATTTTTACTTTACTTGAGTATTTCCAATTTTCAGTACTTTTACTGCTACTCCACTACATCTCAGAGGCAAATATTATACTTTTACTCCACTGCAGTTATGTGAAAACTTTAGTTACTAGTGACTTTGTAGATTTTGATTATTATTACAAAACATGCATCAACCACTTTAGCCTTATATATAGTATACTTCAACTACTTGTGAAATGGAACATTCTGCATAATGAGTACTTTCTACTTACTTTATTGAACTTAGGTGAGAGCTTTAACTACATTTTGATACCAATGGTAAAGCACATTTTGAATTCCGGACTTTTACTTGTAACAAAGTATTTCTGAACTGCAGTATTGATACTTTTAGTATTTTAGTAAAAAGTGTGTGTGTGTGTGTGTGTGTGTGTGTGTGTGTGTGTGTGTGTGTGTGTGTGTGTGTGTGTGTGTGTGTGTGTGTGTGTGTGTGTGTGTGTGTGTGTGAGTGTGTGTGTGTGTGTGTGAGTGAGAGAGACGGAGAGGAACAGCATCACATCCCAGCAGGTGTCAGCTGTGCGTGTGCGTGTGCGTGTGCGTGTGCGTGTGTGTGTGTGTGTGTGCGTGTGCGTGTGCGTGTGCGTGTGGTGATGAAGCGTGTTGGCACCCTGCTGAGCTGAACTGCTCTGCATTACATAGTGGAGATTGCATTCTAAGCACGTCATCATCTGTGCTGCTGTGTGATGATGGGCTGCAATAAGAGAGGCAGATGACGCACAGCCTGGTGAGTAGAACCCATTAGCCCTTCCATTGTGTTAGGGTCATTTTTGACCCGTTTTCAAGTGTAAATAGGTAAAAAGTACCCTTTACATTTCTTTATTGGAACGAGGCTTCATGATATCCTCAGAAATAGCCATTTTAACGCAACAAAAATATTTATCATCATTTTAATTAATTCTGATGGTCTCTGTGGTGTTAGGGTCCGAAATGACCCGGAAGAGAAGTGTGGCTCAATTCCCCCCAAATTGTCGATATTCAATGTTTACATGTTTGAGAGTGAGAGAGACTTGTCCTCAATTAGCATTTGCTATCAGGAGTAAAATAAAGTTTGAGTTAATGAAAAATGAATGACTTTTTACCTTCTATGGTATACGGGTCAAAAATTACCCTAACACCACTAGTGTCACTATTTTTAATAATATTATTATTTTTTTGTTAAAAAACGAAAACAAGTATTTTTTTAATACTTTTTTTTGGAAGTGTGTTCTAATTATTATTCTTAATTACTCTATTATAGCTAGATAACATCATTATCCATTGCCTTCATTATAGGAAATTTAATGAGTGAATTTTTACATTTTTATAATAGAAAACGAGATATATTGAAAGATGAAACCCTAGCTCTAATATTTTTAAAAAGTGTTTACATGGATATGAATGCATTACAAGTCAGCTATGAGGTGGGAGGATTTTTTTTTATGAAAAAACATATTCTTTGAGTATTTTGGGCTGATTTAAATCACGGGTCAAATTTGACCCGCTAACACCACAAGTGGATGCAGTTTTCTAACATGATGCAAGGGTTAATCCGTTGAGACCGGGAACGCATCCGTGTCATTTTAACATTTCCTTGGCTTTTCAAAAATAGCAGATCTACAAGGTCGTAGCGCGGCACCGAGACCGAGTGCCGCGCTACGAGCTTGTAGATCTGCTATTTTTTGAATAGCCCAAAGTAGCTCAAAATCTAATATGACACAGTATAAGTTCCCAAATTGAGTGTGTTAAGGACCTGAGGCCCATTCTACAGATACCGTCTAAACCAGTAGTTCTCAAACTTTTTCGTGCGAAGGACCCCCCCCATAATTATATGTATCTGGCCGCGGACCCCCCCCCCCCCTCATCTGAAAATGTTTTGTGCCAGGAGGCAGGGACCCTCATTGTGCAATAGAAATGATTCAAAACATAGCAGATGTACAAGCTCACAGCTCGCAGCACAAAGTGACGCGAGCTGTAAGCTATCTGCTATTTTCTTTAAGACCCACTACTGTTCTAAAAGCTGCTTGCCCGGTTTTAACCCTTTAAGACCTGAGGCCGATTCTACATGTCTCCTAAATCCCAACAGTTTTCTGAAAAACCTATGTTTCTATATCAGTGGGGCTCAATCTTTTTCATGTCAAGGACCCCCAAAATCATATGTATTTGGCCGCGGACCCCCATCAAAATATTTTGTTCCAGGGACCTCCAGAAGCAAAGATTTGAGTTAAAATGTTTCGCTTTAAAACGATATATATATTCAAAGATTTGCACACATTTTCACGATTTTTCAAAAATAGCAGATCTACAAGCTCGTAGCGCGGCACTCGGTGCCGCGCTATGAGCTTGTATATCTGCTATTTTTGAATAGCCCAAAGTGTCAAAT
>NC_137606.1:44916729-45119229 GCF_963280865.1 Gymnoscopelus braueri
AAACGATTTGCCAAATAGATTCTTACAGGGAATGCAATAGACCCCATAAGAGAATCATCCCACAGGTGGATGCTGGGGGGGGGGTGGTGGGAGCACAAAAAAACGTCATAGAGCAGAGCAGCATCAAAAACAATGAGCAGTGAACTTTTCCATTCTAATACAGAGCGGTGACAAGTCGACAGCTGTAGTAATGCAGACTCACCGCTGCCTGTCTGACACCGTGTGCACCTTGACAGGTAGCCAGAGACCGACCGCTCGACACAACAAGAACACCCAACTCCAATTATAAACCACACACACACACACACACACACACACACACACACACACACACCACTCGCTTGTTTGACAGCAGAGACGGAAGGCTGATGGACAGATGGACACAAAGCAGAGCCAGAAGGAAATGGAGCATGAGAGACAGGACTCAGTGAGCACAGCTGCGGGACTGACAGGCTCCATTTACTCTGTTCCCAAGGAGGGGCAGAGTCAGAGAGAGCCTACACTTTGACTTTAAGAGGCGATTCTTTAAAATGTTTTCTAAAACCTAACAGTTAAAAAAAAATATATATCAAGATTTTTCAAAAATAGCAGATCTACAAGCTCATAGCGCGGCACTCGGTGCCGCGCTTTGAGCTTGTATATCTGCTATTTTTGAATAGCCAAAGAAATCTAAAGTGACACAGATGCGTTCCAGGTCTTAATGGGTTAAACGTTTTTTTGAATACCTCCCAAGTGTTTGTTTCCCTCTACACCAAATGTTCTCGCCAAAAATGGCCGATCTACAACGCGTTGCGATGTGACACGTTGTGAGCTTGTTGCTATGCTGGACAAAATGTTACGGTAAAATAACCATCCAAATTAATATTGCAAAGGAATTAATTAAAGTTAAGTATAGTGCACAACACAAGGACTGACTTAATCCTATAAAGTAGCATAATTAGTAACATAAAAAGTAACGAGATTTAATAGGACAAAATAAGGCAAGTTTGTTAACTCTGTGACTGCCAGCGTTATAGTGTAATAGTGTGCCACAGCTGCCAGAGAAAAAGAGCGATTTTACAGTACCTTTGAAAAATCATGGAATATTCTCTGTGTCCGCCGTCCTCACAGAGATCGGATCATTATACGCACGGGGGTCCGGTAGGATACTATAGGGGGCAAAAAATATCCGCACAGGGGTCATCCATTGCACAGCTGCGGCCAATTGAATGACGCTTGATTTCGCAGTAAAGCAAGAGGAACGGAGATATAGCGATTTCCCCATAGGAAATAAACAGGAAGTAAACAAGCTTTTATTTTTTTCAAATGACGTCAATTCCGGGTCTGTCGTCATCAGGCAGTGAAAGCATCATTCATAGGATATGAATACAGTGTACCACCCCAGCCATGGTCTGTTCAAACCGCTGCTGCATCCACGGCCAGGCAAACGATACGGGAGCATCGGGAGTAACACCACCAGACTCCTGGTGTTCTATCTATAGCAGCAATTAGACTGCTGCGCTGAATAAGAGCTAAGTCTGTTGCCACTGCACAGACTGAACTGAATTGTGTTTTTAATGTACAGACTGATCTGATCTGTGTTTTACATGGACTCTCCTTTACATACATTTCACGACTCTTAACTCTTTGACTGCCAGAGTATTTTCATAAAGTACTCCCCCATTGCCAGCAATTTTCGTGTTTTTTTTATTTTTATATTTTGAAAATTTTCATGAAAATAATTGATCAGACTGTTTTTTAAAGACGCAGCACAAATCCGCCACTAGAGAGCAGCACATGATAGCTTGATCAGCTCCTTGTGTCACTGTTACCCTTCTTGAGCGATTATGGGAAAAACATGAAAACGGATGTGACGTCCTCCCAGATTGTTTTGATCGTCAAAATTACGATGTGATACACGACGGCGATGACTGATCGTCACCCAGACCATAGATTATAGAAGAGAAGCTGTCCGTTTGTCCGTTATACCGTGTGAAAAACCGTTTGTTTACCTATTTTGGACGAAAATGACCGGGGGAAAATAATCAAAAACCGGAAACGGAACCCAGGACATGAAACCGGATGCAGATATGGGTGAAGTAAGTGGAACTCGAGAATAACATTGAATTTTAAGCAGCATAGCGCGATCAGAGATTAAACAATGAACGCAAATCCAACGCGTCAAACGTGTCAATGGCGTGGGTGGATTAAGTAGTAATTGACGCGTTTTCGAGTCAATGGCGTTTATAGAGTTAATTTACAAGTAAGACGCGCGAACGCTGGAAGCGAACATTTTATGCACTTTACAGTATCTCTTCTATGTTCTAATTCTCTAGTTATCTTTTAACTGCATTGATGGGCCTAGGCAATTAAGACGGGATTTCATGCAAGGACCACTGGAGTCACAGACTTCAGTGGGGTCTTCAATTATGGCGTACAGTACACTAGCAACCAACACAAAACTGGAAATATTGGGATGCGAAATGTACTGTACCGTGTTGTATTGTCGCTGGCCCACACTTTCTTTGCGAGTCATTTGCGAGAAGACATAATTAACTTAGCAGCATGCCCTAAATGGACATAAACAGAATTATATTAACACGTGTCTCTCATTGTAAACCTCTCCCCATCGTTCCATCTGACTGAGTTGAATGTGCACACTAATTAACCCATTAATACCTGGAACGCATCTGTGTCACTTTAGATTTCTTTGGCTATTCAAAAATAGCAGATCTACAAGCTCATAGCGCGGCACCGAGTGCCGCGCTACGAGCTTGCAGATCTGCTATTTTTGAAAAATCGCGAAAAAATATGTTTTATATTTTTTTCAAAAAACTGTTAGGATTTAGATTTTTTTTAAGAATCGCCTCAGGTCTTAATGGGTTAAGACTAGTCATTTGGGGGTTTGGGGGTATATATGCACCGACTTAGTCCCCTGTCTGCACATGGCTAGTTCCTTTACTCACAAGGCCAGGCAGGAACATTGTAATTGGCTAGTTGGTAGCAGGATGCTGAACTAGCCAGGAGGGATGCACCGTGATTATTCATTCACAAGAATAACATAGTTGTCGTTGACGGTTGTCGTTTGGCCTGCGAGATAAGCACGAATGCAACAATTACACGGGATCACGCCCGTTTGTCACCAAGCCTGTCACGTGGCCCATGCCTCCTTACCAGAGAGATCGTCTCTCTTAGAAAATGAATTACTCGACGCGTCAGTCGCTCGCTTCCAGTGTGAAAAGCCCTTTACTGCCAAAACCAACTTACAGTTGATTTGGAATTTGCTCAGAGACCTTCTAGTTCTGTGTATAATCAGATGGCCAGCTCAGTGTTGTGTAGCCATGGCTTCACATGACCTGTACTTGCCCGATGGGCAGGTGCCTCTGAGACCTTAGTGTCAACCCTTGGGCAGATGGTAATTATGTTTGGCAGTCTGCTCAGACTCGCTGCACTCAGCCATGACTGCCAACTAAGCCCCATTTCTTGGTTTGAAGAGAAATAACAGAGAGATAACAACAGGAACAAGAATAATACAGAAGTGACACATGCCATCAGGCAAACAATAGTTGCCCAAACAGTTTTGTATAGTCCCAAACATTGCATACCTGTACGCCACTACGTCGCGGCAAAGATCAAGATCTTTCAATGGGTCTGTGATCGATCTAGCAACACACACACACACACACACACACACACACACACACACACACACACACACACACACACACACACACACACACACACACACACACACACACACACACACACACACACACACACACACACACACACACACACACACACACACACACACACACACACACACTTTCTGCCTGGCAGAAATAGTGTGTGTGTGTGTGTGTGTGTGTGTGTGTGTGTGTGTGTGTGTGTGTGTGTGTGTGTGTGTGTGTGTGTGTGTGTGTGTGTGTGTGTGTTGCAGAGATAACAATAAAAACAAGATTGGAGAACCATTGTGGCTACAGTACAATGAGATATGTTGCTGCTCACATAATGATTCTGATGCACCCATACGCTGACCCAAAACATGCACAAACAGACTCACACAAACACACAGCTGGAGGTCAATGGAGCATTGAGTGGGGCTCCCCAGGGAATGGCCCTACAGGCAGTTAGGGAGGGAAGGGAGGTGGTAGAGAGACAGAGAGAGACAGAGAGAAAGAGAGAGAGAGACATAGATAGAGACAGAGACAGAGACAGAGACAGAGAGAGAGAGAGAGAGAGAGAGAGAGAGAGAGACAGAAACAGAGACAGAGACAGAGACAGAGACAGAGACAGAGACAGAGACACAGAGACACAGAGACAGAGAGAGTAGGTACTGTAGTAGTGATAGAGTGTCCACACACACACACACACACACACACACACACACACACACACACACACACACACACACACACACACACACACACGTCACATACACACACACGACTTCAACAGATTTCACGCTGGATGTACATCTATTTCTGCAGCTCTTACAGTTCTAACAGGAATCCTCCACACACACACACACACACACACACTCTCCCTGACTCTCACTCATTTGCCCTCTTATATGATATCGTTGCTGTCGGGCAGAAACCTCTTATCTCCATATATATTCTAACTTTTTGTGTTTTTTCGTGAATTCAAAAACGCCATACTTCATCATACTAAAGTACCACACAAAAGCATCAAAAGTAGCAGATCTACAAGCTCGAAACGCGGCGCGGAGCGACGCGTTTCGAGCTTGTAGATCTGCTACTTTTGCTATTTTTGAATTTGAATCCTGAAAAGTATCAGTTTTGGACATAACGAGGAGACGATATCCTATTTCTCCGTCACTCTCCCTCTCTCTCTCAGCTCACATATAGGGAGAAAACCCTCTCTCTCTCTCTCTCTCTCTCTCTCTCATTAAAACAGTCTGGTCTAAATCAAACCTTTATCTCATTCTAACGTTCAGCTCTTCATTAGCGATGACAAAAGACAAGCGTTACCTCGGGGTTGGAGACCTGTTTATGAGCGCAATTATAAAAAAAAAGAAAAGGACAGAAAAACCTGGTTTAGCAGCCAATTAGGCCCTTCACTCAGAACGCGGTGCCGTTGCTGTGTGTGTCGGGCGCTCACGGCTCTGATGCGAGTGCGTTAGGGCGTGTGCACGTCCAGCAGCAGCTATCCGATATGAAGGCGTATCGATGTGACAGCGAGGCCATAGAGAGAGAGAGAGAGAGAGAGAGAGAGAGAGAGAGAGAGAGAGAGAGAGAGAGAGAGAGAGAGAGGAGGGAATTACAGCACGAGCCCAAAATACAACGAAGGGCAATGAAGGTTAACCCATTCAATCCGGAAACGCAGCTCCGTCATTTTAGATTTCTTTGGCTTTGCCAAAATAGCAGATCTACGAAGCTCGTAGCGCTCTACCAAGTGCCGCACTACGAGCTTGTAGATCTGCTATTTTAGAAAAATCTTGAACATTCGTGCAAATCTTTGAATATATATGTTTTAAAGCGAACCGATCTGTGCTTCTGGGGGTCCCTGGAACAACATATTTTGAGATGGGGGTCCGTGGCCAAATATATCATTTTGGGGGTCCGTGACATGGAAAAGTTGGAGCACCACTGATATAGCAACTTATGTTTTTTTCAATAAAATGTTAGGATTTAGATTTAGAAGACATTTGTAGAGTATATTATTCAAAGATTTGCTAAAATGTTCATGATTTTTCAAAAATAGCACATCTACAAGCTCATAGCGCGGCTATGTATATAGCGCGATGTATATCTGTATAGCTCGTATGTCTGCTATTTTTGAATAGCCAAAGAAATCTTAAAACGTAACACAGATGCGTTCCCAGTCGTAATGGGTTAATCACAGTCCCGAAAGCACCTAATAACGTTTCAGAGGTAGACGGACACCCATTCACTCATGCCTCCACACACACACACACACACACACACGCACACACACACGCACCCACACGCAAACACAAGCTGACATTTCCGAGGTTAATAGTCTGCGCAGAGAGCCTTCTGCTCCCGCTCATTTGTCAACATTGGCTTTCTAAGCGGGACAGTGGGCTCATATGAAAGACAGTGGCATTTGACACGTTCAGACGCATCCATTATTAATAGCTGTCACCAAATTAAGGATGAATAGAGAGATGGATGGAGGTGTGTAGAGGCGCGGAGGGATGGAGGGATGGAGAGAGGGAGACGAGAGAGGAAGAGCGGCGTGGTGTACCGCACAGAGAGAGCGAGTGACATTGTTGTACAGCAGTGGTTTTCAAAGTGGGGTCCGGGGACCCCCAGGGGTCCCTGAGGGTGGTTCCAGGGGGGGTCCCCCGGCTAGCTAGTTTAACCACTTTAACCCCATTTTATACTTGGCAACTCAAAAACGGCCGATCTTCAAGCTCCCAACGCGTCGCGATGCGACGCGTTGGGAGCTTGAAGATCTGCTATTTTTGAACAATCTTGAATAGTTGTGAAAGAAGTGTAATACTTTTGTAAAATGTTAACAGTCACCAATCTTTTATGGGGGTCCTTGGCACTAAATATTCTCAGATGGGGGTCCGTGGCCGTTCTTCAAGAGGAATGATTTGGAGAACAAAAAATTAAGAGACAAAAAGCAAATCGTACAATGACAATCCTCTATCCAATCTTCTAGCGCTGGTATTGCATGCTGCAAACAGCAGACATACAGGCTCACAAACGCGTCGTTCGTGGCACGTTGTGAGCTTGTAGATCTGCTATTTATTGAGCACGCCACCGGCACCCGACTAAGTATAAATCAGGATTAACAGTGAAGAAAGACTAATAGCTGCAGTGCTACTGCAGGATAGACGCAGGCTGCTGAACACAGTCACCAGCACAAACACATCATACTGTATTGCCATCTGCTGGATGCAGACAATTCAATATGAAGTCAGATCACATGACACTTTGAATTGAAAACCACTTTATATACATATGATACATATATATTACATATATATATGTATACTTGATCCGCTCCTTTTCTTGAAATCTCTTCGCCTGGATCAACAAACTCACAACGCGTCCTGTTACAATGTGTTATGAGCCATTATGTGCTTGTACATGGGCAATTGTTTCATGAGCTATGTGTTCGACCCAGAATAGGAGGGATAGGGTTCATGGTTAATAGCATTCAAAAGCAGTGTGCGATATACTGTATACCAGGGATCTCCAACAAGGGGTCCGGTAACTTAAGAGTTACTACAGGGGGGGGGGGGGGGGGGGCACCAAATCTTTGTGAGATGTTTTCTTTTACATGAACCACTTGAACCCTAGCATCCCTATTCCCTATATTCTGAGGAGAACTTTAGCCCAAAATAGCCGATCTAAAAGCTCAGAGAGCGAGGCGTTGTGATCTTGTAGATCGGCTATTTTTGGCAAAGAGGTTTGGTGTAGAGGGGAAAAGAGTAGACCAAGTACAGAGTCAAAGGTCAAGTATTGACGGTTTAAGGGGTAAACTGACTGAAAATACACATTAACATGAATCCAACATACACTGATGGTGCTGTCAAACAAGTCTATGAAGCTATCTATGAAATCTATGAAAAAGTTTAATCTGCAACACAATTTTAGTAGAGTAGTTCACCCAAAAAAATGACTTAATATCTATCAATTACACACCCCATGAAGCATTGAATTCATGGAGATTTTTTTGTTTCTGTCGTATTCCTCAGCCAATAATTTGATGACCGGCGGTCTCTCCGGTAGGAGACTCAAAGAAGACTCTTTGAGTCTCCTACCGGATACATTAGCATCTTTCCGCCAGTCATCAAATTATTGGCTCAGGAATGCAACAAAAACAAAAAATATCCATGAATTCAATGCTTCATGGGGTGGGTAATTGATAGAAATTAAGTCATCTTTTGGGTGAACTACTCCTTTAAGATTTCTTTGGCTATTCAAAAAAAAATAGCAGATCTACAAGCTCGCCATGGTCTTGTAGATCTGCAACAACAAAAAAATATCGTAAACATTATTTTGTCCAAATCATTTAATATATATTTTTAAAGCGAACCTTTTAACTCAAATCTTTGCTTCTTCTTTTAAAATGACACAGATGCGTTCTCGGATTAATGACCACATCCCACCTCCACACGGGTATCAAAACAATCAGTATGATACAATACAGCCAACTAAAGCAGGGCACAGTGTACTCAGACGTACTATATTCTGGTAGCAGTTTATTGGCACAAATAAAACACTGATGGGTCAAATAAACAGCTTCTAAAACACATAACAGAACACTGCAGGCTGTCTACAAGGGATCGAGTCCTCCTCTAATCAGCAACGACTAAAGTTACCCATCACATTAATGGGGAATTCATACAGTGCCTTTCTCCAAAGCACATTATATTCTCTCTCTCACTCTCACTCACACACACACACACACACACACACACACACACACACACACACACACACACACACACACACACACACACACACACACACACACCGACGGCAGAGGAAACCATGCGAGGCAACAGCCTGCTCATCGTCGGGAGCAGTTAGCAGTTCAGTGTATTGCTCAAGGACACTTTTTTCCTTAAGCAGCAGCAGCGCTTCTACTGCATCTCTAGAGCTCTACCAGAAGCTATGAGCGCAATAACTTCTCAGTACAAATGTGCTGCTGCGCTTCGAAGGCAAGAATAGCAGCATGCCGTTATCTCTTTATTAACCCATTAAAAACCGGGAACGCATCCGCGTAACCACTTAAACCATTATTTCATACTTTGGCTATTCAAAAATAGCAGATCTACAAGCTCATAGCGCGGTGAGCTTGAAGATCTGCTAAAAAAAAATATTTGTGAAAATGTGTTCAAATCTTTGAATATATATTTATTTTAAAGCAAACATTTTTAACTCAAATCTTTGCTTCTGGGGGTCCCTTGAACAAAATCTTTTCAGATGGGGGGGGGGGGGGGGGTGGCGGCCAATTGCATATAATTTTGGAGGTCCTTGACAAGAAAAAGTTTGAGAGCCACTGATTCAGCAACATATGTTTTTTTCAGAAAACTGTTAGGATTTACAAGACATTTATAGAATCCCGATTTGAGAAAATTAGTTAAAATTAAAAACCGGGAACGCATCCGCGTAACCACTTAAACCATAATTTCATACTTTGGCTATTCAAAAATAGCAGATCTACAAGCTCATAGCGCGGTGAGCTTGAAGATCTGCTAAAAAAAAATATTTGTGAAAATGTGTTCAAATCTTTGAATATATATTTATTTTAAAGCAAACATTTTTAACTCAAATCTTTGCTTCTGGGGGTCCCTTGAACAAAATCTTTTCAGATGGGGGGGGGTGGCGGCCAATTGCATATAATTTTGGAGGTCCTTGACAAGAAAAAGTTTGAGAGCCACTGATTCAGCAACATATGTTTTTTTCAGAAAACTGTTAGGATTTACAAGACATTTATAGAATCCCGATTTGAGAAAATTAGTTAAAATGGTCGCTTTAAAAATATATATATATATTCAAAGATTTGCAACAAATTTTCTAAAAATAGCAAATCTACAAGCTCATAGTGCCACGCTATGAGCTTGCATATCTGCAATTTTTTTTTAAACCAAAGAAATTAAAAAAATTACACACATTCTTTCCCGGTCTTAATGGATTAAAGTGAATTAGCGATGACTTGCCCTCATGCATGAATCATGCATCAATTATAGCCTAATTCTATTCATGAACCATGAAATTGAAGATACAGATAAATCGAAATGCATACAAAAATAACAGCCTCAATATTTTATAGACCCCCCACACACACACACACACACACACACACACACACACACACACACACACACACACACATCCAAGGGGGAGCTCGTGTCTTATTAAGCTCGCCCTGGCTTCCCTGGAGTTCTCACCCTGCATATGAATCATGCAATATTGAAGTTCTTGCCATTGTTTTCTTTCAGCAAACTCAAAAGTTACCGTAAGTTGTGATCCACAGTACAACCCTATCTAAGCATTAGCAATAATGATTTGAATAAATCAGATGCCACTCATTAGCTTCTCTGCCTTTTCTCTCTCGCCAAGGATCTGTGAGCAGCATGATATATCAGCTGTGCCTACAGTAGGCTATAAGGTCTACTGTTGCAATCGGGGGTTGCAGAGTAAATGTGTGCACCAGCAAATTCATTCAGGTGGGACAATAATTAATTCAGGGGTTGTTGGTTCCAATGCAATGGCTGATCATATATCAAAGCAGACATACAGTAGGTTACATCTCACAGTCGTCTACTACGTGTCACGGTGAACATTCACTAGGTGACTATAGGGCTTGCTTTGTCCTCGTAGCTACAGTAGCCTACATCTGAGTAAACTTACATCATTAACAGCCACAGGGACGGTGATTGTGTTGAATTGTGCTCTTGACCTATGGTTTGTGTTCATGTTAGCCTTTTTTACAAAATAATTCTAGAGGACTTTAGAAGGCACCCGAGTGTTTTGCGTGGCGAATGTGGCGACCCATTGATTTCTGTTCCGCCCGCTGGCTGCTGCAGCCGTGTTCCAGCAGACGAGGTCCGCCCACGGACAAGGTTTCCAGCAGACGAGGTCACGTGCTCATTCTGCAGCCAATCATCAAAAAGGCAGTCCACAAGTGCCTACTACTGACGTCACTCTATAGGACGTTTCTGTGTAGGCTCTAGGCCTGACCTCTAGTAGTCGAGTAGTCGACTAATTAGTCGAGGGGTGTCTGAGTCGACTGCCGATCTCTTAGTCGAATTATTAAAAAAAATATTTTAAAAAAAAGTATTATTATTATTATTATTTTTATTATTCGACTGAGAGATTGGCCTAGTTTGTTAAATTAATTAACTAATAGTTTGCCAAAAATAGGATATACATCATGATTTATTGGGAGAAACCAATAGTATATGTTAAATCAGACACTAAGCACCCCTACAGCCCAAATGGAATGTTCCTCTATTGCATAACATATTTTTTGCATGATTTGACTGAGAGATTGGCAGTCGAATCGACTGCCAATCTCTCAGTCGAATCATGATTTTTTTATTTATTTTTTTGGTGTTGCATTAGTCAACTACCAGTCGGCTATTGGCAATTAGTCGCCAATCAGATTCGACTATACAAATCCTTAGTCGGGGACAGACCTAGTAGGCTCCCTGGCTGTTCCAGCCTGTTGTGTGCTACAGGTATAGGGGTTGGGATTCGGATTCCGGAGGAACCGGCTCCAACATTGAGGAACCGGAATCGGTTCCGTCACATTTGGAAACGTTTCCGGACATTGGTTTTATCACACTGTCAGAGCTGGTACTGTATGTGGACTTCACGTCTGCGATACTGCAATTACAATACTAATGCTTCTTAAACTTTTGAATTTCAAGGACCACCATAACTCTGAGAGCCTTTACGGGTCCATTTTGTTCCATTTGTACCCTCTCAACGAGTTACAGACTTCTAAGGGTCCATTTGGAACCCCCTACAGGAATCGCTGAAGGGAGTCGTTAAGGAATCGGACTAGGGATGCAAATTATCGATTAATTCATTAATTGATAGTTGATAATCTTATCGATCGATTAATTGATAAGCAGCGTTTTTTTAGGACCAAAAGGAAAATTCTTGTCTGAAACCAAAAATGAGTGCAGAAACATAATTGCCTTGATGTATATCAACATTAACGAGCGTCAACGAGCATCAGCTGGACAGAGACACACACACCTCCCCTCTGCAGTGCTGGAATTTGTCTCATTTTTCTCCAAAAGCCCTTGAATATGATGGAATATGATTAAGGATTACTGTGATTATGGTAAGCTCACATTTCATATCACACACACACCATACCTGTAGCTTTCACTAGCCCCCCCCCCCCCCCCCCCCCAATAAAAAGACGTTTTCCAAAAAATCGATACATTTAATTGATTAAATTCTTAACGGCAATTAATCAATTATAGATTAACACATTGAATGCCAATCGCGTAGATCTACGCGAACCTATTTAAAGCCGCAGCGTGCCAGTCGCGTAGATCTACGCGAACCGCCGATTCCCATTGATTTTGCCCCAGGTGCACTTTCCGAATTTTTTTGATCCATTTCCGTTTCCGGTTTCCGGTTGGAAACAGAATTATTCGGGTTCCGTTTTTTTCGATCGTATCCGCTTCCTGTCTGGGATACTGTTTAAAACTCGATTTTCTCGGTTGTTGTTTTTCTCCTCGCTGATCACTGTTTATGGTTGATCGGCTGTATCTTCAAGATGGCGGCCGCGGATTTGGAAACTATTTTCGCTGGCCGTTTCTCACGGATCCGCCGTGTGTTTAGAACCAAATGAACGCGCACTTTTAACTTATTTAGCGAGGTCTGTGGCGACATGAAAAAAACTAAAAAACAACAATAAAACGCTGGCACTGGTGAGTACATTATGAGATTAAACTCTGGCATGGAATGTGTTAATTGACATTAACATCCCTAAATCGGACCATTAAGAGGGAATCGTTGAGGAAGCGGAATCGTTAAAATCCTAAAATGATCCCAACCAGTGGTGGAAAGTAACTAAGTATATTTACTTAAGTACAATTTTGTGGTATTTGTACTTCAAATGGGACACTCTGCATAATGAGTACTTTTACTTTTGGTACTTTAAGTACATTTTGATGCCAATACTTTTGTACTTTTACTCAAGTAAATTTCTAATTCCGGACATTTACTTGTAACGGAGTATTTCTACATTGCAGTATTGATACTTTTCCTTAAGTAAAGCAATTGAGTACTTTTTCCACCACTGATCCCAACCCTGATTACAGGCTGTGTAGCCTGTCCAGTGGTTAGGTTCTCCTCATGTTTGATGCTAATGGATCTGTTTACATGCTGGCCTGGTGGGAAGCTGAGGGACAACACCTAGAGTAGCAGCTGGCTTCACAACAACTAGAACACACCCATGCTCACGCACGCACACACACACACACACACACGCACGCACACACACACACACACACACACACACACAAACGTAAATTTGTATTATTGTACTCGCTATACTTGTGAGGACATGAGCCTCATGCATCGGAAATAGCCGATCTCCAAGCTCTCAACACGTTACACTGCGACACGCTGTGAGCCTGTGTAGATCGGTTATTTTTGCTGTGTGACAGGCAGCACACAACTAACTAAGTATAGATCGCTTAGCATGACTCCAACCCTTAAAGATGCAGTGCAGTGACATTTTCGGCTATTTTATTTTGAAGGTTCAGTCTGAAACGTCGTCTCAACCGACTCTAAACCAATCAGAAGGTCCCATCCCTTCAGGCTATGGGACGTTGGAATCTCAATCACTTCAGCCATGCGCAACACGGCTAGTGTTTGTTTACAAGTGAGAGAGAGACGGCCAGTGAAGCACGTTTGCTACTACGTGGCTTATTTCTAACCTATAATGTTTTCAGATACATATTTTAGTGTGCAGATTAAGTTTAAAATGAGTAATACACCGTCTGGATGTCATCTTCAATGAGATTCAAAACGGAGTAGCTCTGTAATTAAAATCAGCTGTGTTTGAAGAACGTGCAGCTATAGGAATCAAACAGGTGCATGTAATCAAGATTCATTTATATTCATGAAGGCTGCGTTATGTCATCAGGCAGCACGTTTTTGTTTACAGGAAGTAATTAAGATTGGCTTTTTAGGGACTTATGATATAAAAATACACTAAAATGTTTGTTTTTTTCAATTATTTTGGCATCTATTGTTAGGTATGCCCATATGATGACCACGGATATGCTCTAAAAGTGTGAAAAACGTTTTCATTTCACTACACCTTTAACCTCTAGATAATCCTAATCTGGTATATTTTCCTAATTGTTACCATAAAACCACCATATCGTCTCTTTCGGGTGGAAACCACATATGTTGTCCAATACTGTTACTTTTCAGGATTAAAATTCAAAAGTAGCAGATTTTGGGATGATATGTGTTGATTTATTGATTTAGCTGTACCAACCAAATGAATAAATAAATGCTATCTTTTGCTAGTTTTTATTACTTACCTTTTCAATACTGCAACTGACAAATAACCCAAAGTATTTAAAAAAAACTAAAACTAATAGAAACTAACTAAAACTATTAGCTTTTTCTGAAATAAAAACGAGCAAATCCGCTCTAAACGAATTAAAACTAACTGAATTAGAAAAATAATATTCAAAACGAACTAAAACTAAAATGAAAGATCCAAAACTACTATAGCCTTGCACGCGCGCACACACACACACACACACACACACACACCCACACAGAGCAGGGAGCAGACAGGAAACACTTTGGCAGCTCAGTGAGCAACACTATGATGGCTGTGAGACAATATAATGTCATGTAATGGACATGTGAGCACGGCCATCAGCCATTACAAACACTGGCCTTTTCCACATCACTGCCAGCCCCGCTTTCTTGGCTCTCCACCACACACTGCATTACAAACAGTTACGATCAGTTTTTTTTGCTCC
The DNA here is from genome assembly GCF_963280865.1 of Gymnoscopelus braueri. NCBI lineage: Eukaryota > Metazoa > Chordata > Actinopteri > Myctophiformes > Myctophidae > Gymnoscopelus > Gymnoscopelus braueri. The sequence continues at coordinate 44,931,197 of NC_137606.1, forward strand.
CGGTCCGATTCCGATCATTTGAGTTTCAGTATCTGCCGATCCCTATTTTTCCAGATCCGATATTTCGGCAATGCATTGAGAAAAAAGGAAGAAAGAAAATAAAAACGTATTCAAGTTGTCCCTTAAGGTTCTTTTTTTATTAAATGACAGTATCCAACATGGATACTCACAGCTTTTTTCCCACTAATCACAAGTTAGTGCAGCATTGGATCAAAACTAAATCTAAATCTTAAAGGTTCTATGACATAAATTTTAACTTTTTTTATTTTGTATGTTTTTTGGGGGTTTTTATGACCTCAATTACACCCCAAAAATCTGAACTTTGAACATTCAGTGGATTTTCTTTGGTCTGGGGTTTTCTGAATAATTAGGCTGAAAAGTAATCTGAGCTTGGCCCTTCGGCAGTGAGGTCACAGCCGATTAATCCCGCCCACTCTCCTCCTCGCCCCTCCCGTCCCCTATCCTTTCCTTTGGGGGGGGGGGGGGGGCGGAGCAGAGGCGATGATTGACAGGCAAAATCCCTCACCAGCGACACCCGCAGGCAAAGATTTCTTTTTTCATTGCAGTTGAAAAGGCTTTAGAAATGTGAGAGAAAAACACCTGCCATGGATCAATGGAGTGGAATTTTTTGTTAAAACTTTCTATACACGTTTGAAGGAACATGACAAAGACTTTTAATGTGTGGTAGAACTGAACGTCATGAAACCTTTAAAGCTTATCAGTGGTGCACCACAAAATAACCATGTAAACAAATTAAGTGCAGAATAGTGCCGTAAAAAAATAACTCCACTTAAGAGGTTATTATTACATTATTATATAAGAAAATGACAATCTTTTTTAACAAACAAAGTCAATGTGTTAAGGACTTTTCAGATGGCAGCCTAGTTATTTATTTGGAAGAGGCAAAATAAACATGCAGGTAGGAGGGATGAGCAGCTACTGTCTGTATGGGAGAAGTGTATGCACACACAGAGGAAACCATGCAAGTCACTAACCTGCTCATCGGGAGCAGTTATAGGGCTTAAGTGTCTTGCTCAGGGACACTTGCCAGGAGAGTCATCAGGGATCAAACCGGGAACCTCCTGACTCCCAAGCGGCATCTCTACCTAATGAGCCACTGCCGCCCCCAGATGAGCACAACAAAGCTGCCAGCCAGCGTACTCCAAAATAAATTGATCTGTTCTTGGTTTGCAGTGGTGGAAAAAGTACTCAAATTCCATACTTAAGTAAAAGTACCAATACTGCAATATAAAAATACTCTGTTACAAGTAAAAGTCCAGAATAAAAAACTTACTTGAGTAAAAGTACAAAAGTATTGGCATCAAAATGTACTTAAAGTACCAAAAGTAAAAGTACTAAATATTTGAAAATAGCCGATCTACAAGCTCACAACGCGTCGCGATGCGACGCGTTGTGAGCTTGTAGATCTGCTATTTTCAAATAGCCTAGGTTTAAAATAGGTTTAAAGTGGTTAATGTGTGTTTCATTATATCATAATTTATATCTGAAAAGTAACTAGTAACTAAGGTTTTCAAGTATATGTAGTGGAGTAAAAGTACAATATTTGCCTCTGAGATGTAGTGGAGTAGAAGTAAAAGTATTGGAAATTGGAAATACTCAAGTAAAGTACAAATACCTCAAAATTGTACTTAAGTACAGTACTTAAGTAAATGTACTTAGTTACTTTCCACCACTGTTGGTTTGTAACAAAGTTCTCTGAGGTCCAAACTTTCTATAGTCGGGTTTGGGTTCCTTCCTTGACATAATTAGAAACAACAAGCGCTAGTCTAACCTGAAGCCTTTTCTTTTTCTTTTTGCCTCACTAGCTGTGAGGCTCAAAGGATGGCATTGCCGGTCTGTCAGTCGGTCGGTCAGTCAACCGGTTCATCCATTGGTTGATCTGTCTGTCCAACACATTGCAGCAAAACAGCAGCATTACCTAAATTTTGCTAAATCTAATGGAATGAACTCATGTCCAGGGGTGCCTGGTGACCCAGCCAGTTATTGCACATACATACCATAACAGTTAGGGCTGTCACGATTACACATTTAAGTTGACGATTAATTATCACTCAAATAATTCAAATAAGTTTCTATCTTTGAAAATTAATGTTTTTATTTAAAACAATTGATAACAAAAAAATAATAATAATAATGGAACATTATGAATAAAAATTACATTTCTGTTTGGCTTTTAGCTTTCGTAAACATAAGTTGCACAGGGCAGATATGACAAATAACACATATTTAATTACTTTATACTTAAAAATAAACAGTAATAAATTACAATTTTGAGCTTATAGATCGGCTATTTCCACTATTTTTTTAATGTTTTGAAAATATATGACATTTTTTAACATGGAATTGATTATGACGATTATGCAACAATAATTGCGATTATATAAAATAATTGCGATTGGACGATTATGTAATAATTGTGACAGGCCTAATAATAGTCCTTGTGAGCGTGAAGGCCTGGCTTTGCGTCTGAGTGCCCTGACAAAATAAAGCCAACATGTCCTCTTACACACAAAATACCTCGAAATGGAATGGACCGCGATACAAGAGCTGTAGCCGGTCTGAAGGTAGTATCTACTGGAGATGAGATGTCTTGTATAGCCTGAGTTATACTTAGCTGCACATGGGCATGGGGGGCTCTGAAAATAGCCGATGTACAAGCTCACAAACGTGTCACAGCTGGATTCGTTGTGAGCATATAAGATTGGCTATTTTCGGTACGCGACATCCGCACACAACTAAGTATAAATCAGACTTTACTGCATACAGGCTAGACATGGGCAAATCCAATCTGAACCGTCTCTCTCCACCTCACACACACACACACACACACACACACACACACACACACACACACACACACACACACACACACACACACACACACACACACACACACACACACACACACACACACACACACACACACACACACACACACACACACACACACACACACACACACACACACACCATTTTGTTGCCCACACCTCTCTTCCATCTCTCCGGCCCGGAGGTCTCCTTTATATGAATAAATTACCACCAGGACCCAACAATTCAGAACAACATAGACTGAAGAGAGAAAGAAGAACGATATAGAGTGGCAAGAGGAAAGAGAGAGAGAGAGAGAGAGAGAGATGGAGAGAGGGAATAGCCGAGGAAGAAAGAAGAAAGATATCATCTCTGTCGGATGGAAACCTGTCCAAAAACTGTTACTTTTCAGGGTTCAAATTCAATCTACAAGCAGATCTGCCATTTGTTATGCTTATGTGTGACGCTGTAGTATGATCAAGTAGGGCGTATGAAAAAATAAGAGATAAGAGGTTTTTGCCCGACAACGACGATATGGAGTGGCAAGAGGAGAGAGAGAGAGAGAGAGAGAGAGAGAGAGAGAGAGAGAGAGAGAGAGAGAGAGACAGACAGACAGACAGACAGACAGAGAGACAGAGAGAGACACAGAGAGAGACAGAGAGGTCTCAGTTGTAATGTATTATGTATCAGAATGAGCAGACAGATGGAAGCATATGGTGCACTGAGTTCTGGCCAGCTCTGTTGTTGTTTGGTGTGTGTGTGTGTGTGTGTGTGTGTGTGTGTGTGTGTGTGTGTGTGTGTGTGTGTGTGTGTGTGTGTGTGTGTGTGTGTGTGTGTGTGTGTGTGTGTGTGTGTGTGTGTGTGTGTGTGTGTGTGTGTGTGTGTGTGTGTGTGTGTGTGTGTGTGTGTGTGTGTGTGTGTGTGCGCGCGCGCACACACACACACACACACACACACACACACACACACACACACACACACGCATCTGAAGCTGGAGGGAGAAGATGCTACATCCTTTATAAGGAGGCAGAACGAGAGAGAGAGAGAGAGAGAGAGAGAGAGAGAGAGAGAGAGAGAGAGAGAGAGTATGAGAGAGAGAGAGTGTATGAGAGAGAGAGAGGGAGGGAGAGAGAGAGAACGTGAGATAGAAAGAGAGAGAGAGATGTTAAAGGGGGAAGGAAGAGGAGGTAAAAACAGAGACAGACAGAGATAAATGACAGTGAGGGCAAATTAAAGAACAGACTCAGAGAAACAGATTAAGCTGAGAGAGTTTTCTCTCATAGATTGTAAAACCACATGACCCGTCCTCGCCTTTCTATTCTGGGGCCAAACGTTCAGCCAAACAGGTTGTGTCTGTGTAGAGGGAACTAAACTAGACTATTGCTCATAAAATAAGCGCATTAGGAGTCAACAATTATACAGAATCCTGAAAAATAGCAGATATACAAGCTTGTAGATCTGCTAATATTTGCCCCAGAAGCTAATATGCAGATATGCAGATATGTCCCATTTCACAAGTTTTCAAAATGTATAGAAATCTTTTGAAAATAGCAGATCTGCAAGCTCACAGCACGTCGCAATACGAGACGTAGTGGAGTAGAATTAAAAGTATTGAAAATTGGAAGTACTCCAGCAAAGTTTAAAACACCTCAAAATTGTACTTAAAGGGATACTTCACTTTCGGGACGGGGAAACATTTAAAAAATATATTAAAAATAAATGAAAAAAGTAATGGAAAATTCATGGCCCCCTCACGCATTAGAGTGTCCTACTAATGTGTGAGGGGGCCTTTATTTTGCCATAACTTCTTTAATTTCTTTTTAATATATATTTTTAATGTTTATTTTATGTGAAAGTGAAGTATCCCTTTAAGTACATGTACCTAGTTACTTTCCACCACTGCTAGAGCTGCTGCAAGGGGCTTTCGTCGTACGACGAAAATAGCCGATTTACAAGCTCACAAAATGTGTCGACATGATGTGACACTTGGTGAGCCTGTAATTAATACCATCATCGTACGAAGGAGGAAGTTCAAGGTCCTCTTTGATTTCTTCGGGTAATTATGTAGTGACCGCTTAACCCTTTCAGACCGGGAACACATCTGTGTGTCCTTTTTGGATTTCTTTGGCTATTCAAAAATTATTATAATTTTTTTGGGAAGAATCGTGGAAAATGTGCGCAAATCTTTGAATATATATGTCACAGGACGATTGAATAACCAGGACGATTGAAGACAGAGCGCTCGTTGTTAGGCACGGGGCTTCGGGGCGAGGCGGGGCTTTGATGCGACGCAGACCTGTCTGTTGTTGTTCCCCCCCCACGTAGCAACCAGGAAGCTACGCTAGGGGAACGCTGAACACGCGTTCACACGCACGTGATAATAGTTATTGTCCATGACGGAGGCGTGCCGACTCAGCAGAGCTTGAGGCCGAGGAGGCCCTCTAGCGTTGGTTTTACAGAATTGCCTGAAAACAAGCGCTCCTTCTTCAATCGTCCTGGTTATTCAATCGTCCTGTAACATATATATTTTTAAACCGAACATTTGTAACTCAAATCTTTGCTTCTGGGGGATTCTACAAATGTCTTCTACATTTTTTTAAACCTACGTATGTTGCTATAATATCAGTGGTTCTCAAAAATTCTACAAGCTCGTAGCGCGACACTCGGTGCCGTGCTACGAGCTTGTAGATCTGATATTTTTGAATAGCCAAAGACATCTAAAAGAAAATGACACACAGATGCGGCTCCCGGTCTACAATACAGGTAATGGAGCGGAACGGAATCGCCCACAATTATATCGACTTTGCACAATCATCCCTTAGCCCGTTAAGACCGGGAGCACATCTATCTTATTCAAAAATAGCAGATCTACAAGCTCATAGCGCGGCACCGAGTGCCTCGCTATGAGCTTGTAGATCTGCTATTTAAAAATAAATCATATATATATTTTATATATATATTTTTTTTTGAGTGGTGCTAGCCACTCCAAGGAGTGACTTTGTCCTGGTGTGTGTCTGTGTGTCTGTGTGTCCGTCCGTCCGTCCGTATGAGCCTCAACAGCTGCGGCTGATTGCAACACAAAGATGCAACCAGTTACACTAATTATACACACACACGCACACACACACACACACACTTACACACAACACACACTTTTGAGTAAAAATACTTAAAATGAGTAAAAATACTTAAAATGAGTAAAAATACTTAAATATTAGTAAAGACATTTTAAAGTTCCTAAACTGAGTAAAAAATACTTAAAATGAGTAAAATACTTAAAATGAGTAAAAATACTTAAAAGATGTTAAAATGAGTAAAAACACGTAAAAATCAGTAAAAACATTTTAAAGTACTTAAAATGAGTAAAAATACTTTGAAGTCATCAAAGTCTGTAAAAAGTAACTAACGAAATGAACTCATGAAAGGCACCACTCTCTTCACATTGGGTGTGATTTTTTTTTAAAGCGAAAGTTTTTTAACTCAGATCTTTGCTTCTGGGGGGGCCCTGGAACAAAATACTTTGAGTTGGGGGTCCACGGCCAAATACATATCATTTTGGGGGTCCTTGACATGAAAAAAGTTTGAGAACCACTGATTATAGCAACATATATATCTTTTTTTTAAACTGTTAGGATTTAGAAGACATTTATAGAATCCCCCAGAAGCAAAGATTTGAGTTAAAATGTTCGCTTTAAAAAATACATATTAAAATAATTGGCTCAAATTTTCATGATGAAAATGAATAGGCAAAGAAATCAAAAAATGACACGGAAGCGTTCCCGGTCTTAATGGGTTAGAAGGTGGTGTAAGTGATATGTTTTGGTTAAAATAAGAGATAAATTATACCTGTATAGTCCAATATCAATCGTTGCTATAGTGTTTGTTCAGTAACAGGGGTCTCCCCCATCTCTCTAGCTCTTAGTAAACAGAAAATACTTTTTCATGTCGAGATACCAATGTTATCCAATCAGGAAAGAGACACGATCTTTGTGGGGTTCTCTCTCCTGGTTGGATACAATTGGTATCCTGACCTGAAAATCAGTTTTTTTGTATATGAAAGAGCTGGAGAAATGGGGGGACACCTGTTACTGAACAAACACTCTATAGCAATGAGTACTATCATAATATAGACCTATTTAACACTTATTTTAACCAAAGAAAATCACTTAGCCTACCTTTAAAGAGCTGAAAAAAATGGGGGACACCTGTTATTGAACAATCACTATAGCAACAATTACAGAATATAGAGCTTTAACCCTTTAACAAACCTATTTTTTTTAAACAAGAACCAGATCACTTACGTCACCTTTACAAACACAAAGACAGATGTGCACTTTGCGATGAGGACACGCTTAAAACGATGAGCAAACTGAGCCTCCAGGACAGTTCACCTGTTTGATAAACACACCATTCTAGGTGAGGAATGCGTCCCAAGTGGGACACAAAAGGCTTAGTATATCAAGCCCTCAGATTTAACCCATTTAGACCGGGGAAGAATCTGTGTCATTTTTTTATATATCTGCTATTTTTGAAAAATCTTTCAAATTTGTGCAAATCTTTGAATATATATATATATTTTTTTAAAGCAACATTTGTAACTCAAATCTTTGCTTCTGGGGATTCTACAAATGTCTCCTAAATCAGAACACAAAAAAAAAATTTTTTTTGAAAAATATGTTGCTTTAATATCAGTGGTGCTCAAACTTTTTCATGTCAAGGACCCCCAAAATGATATGTATTTGGCCGCCGACCCCCATCTCAAAACATTTTGTTCCAGGGACCTCCAGAAGCAAAGATTACAAATGTTACAAATGTTCCCTTTAAAAAAATATTTGCACAAATGGTCAAGATTTTTCAAAAATAGCAGATCTACAAGCTCATAGCGCTGCACTCGATGCCGCGCTATGAGCTGGTTAGATCTGCTATTTTTGAATAGCCCAAAGTGTTAAAATATGGATAGAGTGGTTACACAGATGCATTCCTGGTCTTAATGGGTTAAATCAACACTCTTGGTTTTGCGGTGATAATCTGTGTCGGTGTCTAACTCAATATTCCAATCATGTGTCTGTGTCTGTGTCTCTCTAATCTCCCCAGATTGTCCCCTCCAGACAGTCTGGGCGCTGTCGAGTCCCTCCCCTGTCACTCTGACTCATTTCTCTTCATCTATTGTGCTGTGATGCACTTGTAAGGACAAATTAGGCTCAAATCTCTATCATCTCGTAAAGGAAAATTAGATCTGCAGACGTTGTTTTCCATGAAGAAGAAGAAGAAAAAAGGAAACTAAAATAAAGTTTTAAAAAAAAGGGTGAAACAAGTTTAAAAGATGGGCTTTAAAACTGCAATCCATAAATCTTTTGTAAATAAAACAGGATTTGAATCAATCTCTATGGTTGTGTTAATCCATTAAGACCGGGAACACATCTGTGTCATTTTAAGATTTCTTTGGCTATTCAAAAATAGCAGATATACAAGCTCATATAGCGAGTGTCGCGCTATATGAGCTGGTAGATCTGCTTTTTTTTTTTTTACAAAATCATGAAAATGTGTGCAAATCTTTTAATATATATATATATATATATTACTCCGATCTGTGCTTCTGGGGGGTCCCTGGAACAACATATTTTGAGATGGGGGTCCACATTCAAATACATATCATTTTGGGGGTCCTTGACATGGAAAGGTTGGAGCACCACTGATATAGCAACATACCGTTATGTTTTAGGAAAAAAAAATTGATATGTATTTGGCCGCGGACCCCCCATCTCAAAATGTTTTGTTCCAGGGACCCCCAGAAGCAAAGATTTGAGTTACAAATGTTCAAAAAAATAGCAGATCTACAAGCTCATAGCACGGCACTCGAGAGACCCACTAAGACCCACTTAACCACTTTCAAATCTTTACCGTCCCCAATAGTCATGTCTTTGTATTTTCATAAATATAAATAAAATAGCTTAAAAAAAAAGAAGATCTCACAACGCATAGAGATATGATGCGTATGATTGCAGATCGGCATTCTTTTGCTACTTTTGTGCAACAAACAAACACACACTTTGTCATACGACAAAGTGGGGCATTCATTTATAAAATAACATACAAATATGGAGATACAAGGTTTCTTAAGCCTTCAGTGAGGATAATGTAAAACCCACACTGCATTCTAACACTGCTGACAGTGAAGCCTTTTGTGTTTTTTTTGTAAATTAACGGCCTACTTGATCATAGTGTCACACAAAAGCATCAAAAGTAGCAGATCTACACGCTTGTAGATCTGCTACTTTTGCAACTTTTGAATTTAAATCCTGAAAAGTAACAGCTTGGGACATACAGTATGAGGTTTCCACCCGACAGAGACCATATATTGTTGCTGTCGGGAAGAAACTGTGTAACTCCATATTTCAACTATTTTTATGTTTCTTCATAAATTAATGCAAAAGCAGCCGATCTACAAGCTCACAGTGTGTCGCAATGCACCGTCTTGTGAGCTCAGAGATCAGTTATTTTTGCCTGTCAGTGTGAGTCTTGTAAATATTGGTTTTGTAAATGTTGAACGAATGAAATGTATTAACAGGAGGTTGTTGTGACTAAATATGAACGACACTGGATCCATTGGAGCACAGCTTGGTTTTTTTCCATCTCCTGAAAAGTAACAGTTTTGGACTTAACCCATTCAATCCGGGAACGCACCTGTGTCATTTTAGATTTCTTTGGCTCATAGCGCAGCACTTAGTGCCGCGCTATGAGCTTGTAGATCTAGAACCAAAGAAATGCAATATATATATATATTTTTTTTTAAGCGAACATTAGTACAATATTTTGTTCCAGGGACATCCAGAAGCAAAGATTTGAGATATAAATATGCATTTCTTTCCCCCAAAAATAGCAGATCTACAAGCTCATAGCGTGGCACTCGGTGCCACGCTATGAGCTTGTATATCTGCTATTTTTCAATAGCCAAATAAATCTAAAATGACACAGATGCGTTCCCGGATTGAATGGCTTAAAGAGATTTTCGGTCGACAGTGACGATATTAAAATGTATTGTACTTGCTTACCCAAGAACAAAGCACTCACTACATTTATGCTTGCCATGTAATTTGAGCTCTCTCTCTCTCTCGCTCTCTCTGTCTGTCTCTGAGTCTCTAATGCATTCTGTGTACGGGCAGGAATCCTGCAGGAATACAGTATGTACTGTACCATAATATCAAGTCATTAACCTCGATATATAATGCAGCACATCTGAACATCTGGCACTGTGTAACAATGTTTTCTTCTGCAAAATGGTCCATTTTCGTTAGCGGTGATGAGCTTAAATCTGGTACAGAGATGACTTAACTCACAATGCCTCAGTGTGCTTTGAACTCCGAGATTGTGGATTGAAGATCGGCTATTTTTTCCGCTGAACGTTCACCTAGTTTGGCAGAATGTTGGCGTTTAGCAGACACTCTTATCCAGAGCGCCAGATCAGAGTAAGCGGAATAAGCGTGGACCCTGGTCAACAAACAACATGTATAAATAGTCACATAACAAAAATAGCGTGCAGAGAAAACACTGTGGAAACTAAGATACCAGATAAAACAACATACCTTAGATCTATCTAAATAACATTCTTAACAGTTGTTTGAAAAAAACTGATGTTGCTATAATATCAGTGGTTCTCAAACTTTTTCCATGTCTATGATATGTATTTGGCCGCCGACACCCATCTCAAAATGTTTTGTTCCAGGGGAGCCCCCAGAAGCAAAAGATTCGAGTTACAAATGTTCGCTTTAAAAATACGCATATCAAAACGCTTTGCACACATTTTCACAATTTTTCAAAAATAGCAGATCTACAAGCTCATAGCGCGGCACTCGGTGCCGCGCTATGAGCTTGTAGATCTGCTATTTTTTAATAGCCAAAGTATAAAATAACGGTTAAAGTGGTGCTTTCCCGGTCTTAATGGGTTAAATAACAGAAGCATCTGAACCTGTAACCGACATATTATCTGCATTGGGACAAAAAGCTATCAAAACCTGACAAGAAGGGATACAAGGAGTGCTAGGGGGGGGCGAGTTGGAGTCTGAAGAGGTGAGACATGCCCAGAATAGGGATGCTATAGGGTTAATTACACACACCAGACAGGAGAAATGGCCCAGTGTTCTGAACAGATCGATTCAGCGACTCACTCCAGTCAGGAAGAAAAAAAGACAACCTATTTCTCATTACTGACTGTCAGACGGATGAAAAGAAATGTCTCTTGACATTTCGGTAGGAAAGCCCGGGTTGGAAAAAAGGCAAGACCTTCTCTCAGACCTGTCAGAAACCAGACCGGCAAGATAGTGATAGCAAAAACGTCACAGACAGAGCAAGACAGCGGCAGATGAAAGCAAAAAGACATCAAGCCACTCGACGTCAAGATGACTCCTTGAAGAGGACTCTCTCTCTCTGCTCTCCTTAAAACTCTGAGGTCAGTCCTCAAAGACAGACTAGTAACTCCATTATTGATTTTGATCTGAAGAGGAGCAGCACCTGGGCACATCGGCAATATCACATACGCAGGTACGCACAGATATCACACAGACAGACTGGTCACATGAAGTCTGTGATCCACAACGGAGAAACGCCGTTTCTAGCTGGATCCCCAGATCCACATCATTTCCTAGTTTGGCGTTCCTGTGATTACAGTATATAATGTTTGCATGTGGCTGTGTGTCCTCTACTGCTGTGGTTCTCAAACTGGGGGTTTGAGAACAGGGTATAACAGGGTATTTGCACATTTCTAAAGTGTCAATTTAATGACTTTTAAGACCTTTTTAATACCAAGTTGGGCAAATTGTCAAATATTACGTAAGAAAGAGGCAAACATTGTGAAAATAGCCGATCTAAAAGCTCACACCGCCTAGCAGTGTGAGGTGTTGTGAACTTGTAGTTTGGCTATTTTCACAATATTTATCTGTGGAGTCAAACTAAATGTAATGCCTATAATTCCAAGTGCTTGTCAGGGTGGGGGGTCCCCAGTTCAAATATAGTTATTTTGGGGGGTCACGGCCTGAAAAGTTTGGGAACCCTTGCTCTACTGTATGATAGGGCCACAGCGTGGCTCAGAAACCATTGGAGATGTCACAGCCCCATTGATATTATCCTATATTAAAATTGGCCAATGGGAGGGCCGGCCGGCCGGCGGGCGGATCATGGCTACATCACTCTGACTTACAGTAGACATAACCATAAACAAACCTGATACGCCCATATATAGGCAGGACCACGGCCACGTCACTCTGACTCAGACATAACCATAAACAAACCCCATACACCCATATATAGGCATGTCAATATGACTCGGACATAACCATAAACAAACCCGATATAAACAAACCCGTCCATATATAGGCATACCGTATATGGAGATGCTGTTGTCCAGAGCCACAGATCTGACCGATATGTCCATACAGTATATAGGCATATTTAGATGTCCAGTTGTCCAGAACCGACATCAGAGATCTCCATATATGGGCATGAAAGGGACATGGACTGACAAATACAGAGATCTCCATATATGGGCATAAAAGGGACAGGTAGACAGATACAGAGATCTCCACAAAAGGGACACAGGCAGACGGGTACAACGTGTACTCTGACAAAGCCACCGGCACTATGACTCAGACATATTGGTCGTGTCGGTGGTGCGACGTAGGTGTGAGGGCCGCTTAACGGTCCGAACCAAAAAATAACGTTAAATATTTCATAGTACCGGCAATAAAAAACTTGGGTGCTATTGGCAACATGCATACAAAGTTTGGTGCTGATTTTGGTCCAGCGGTTTACGACACACACACACACACACACACACACACACACACACACACACACACACACACACGTCACGTGAGCTTGTAGATCAGCTATTTTCAGTATTTACATTTCTGGACATACAAGGTTTCTCACCGACAGCGACGATTTATGAAGGCTTTTGGGTCTCATTTCAGAGGCATTCTGCTCATAGCAACATGCATGTTATTTATCAACCCAACAGGCACAGCGGCCTGGACACGCAATGTGGTTGTCATTTTAAGCATCACAATGTGTATATCTCTCCTTCACTCTTATGCCTTTAAGGGAGGATCACGCAAATAATATATTGAGGTTAACAAGATAGTTTAGGGAGCCTGTGACAGTAATTGCAGCAAGGCCTGACACACTGCCAATTCGGCTACTCTTGAAGGCACGCCAACAGAATCCATAAATAATCAAAACGGATTAAGCAGTCAGGCAATAATTACTCTAGGGAATCAAAGATGACTTTGAACATCACACACAACATTGTCATCATGCCCGGCAATACAGTAGTAGAAAAATTGTGTCCAAGCTGTATGGTAGATTATGGTAATACAATATAACTTATACGATTGGGGATTTGGGGTGGTTGTATATAGTCTCCCTGCTCTTCTATTGAGACATTTAGATTGTGTCCAGGGTTATGTCTCACCTAGACACAGGATCTGACACGAATTTTGACCTGATGGTCAAGATTCAATTTATCTTTACCTACTGTGTGGAGTTTGCATGTTCTCCCCGTGTCTTCTAGGGTAGGTAGTACCCTCCACAAAAACATGTAGTAATCCTGGTCGCTATACCGCCTCCCCCATGACAGCCGGGGCGCCTGTTGGAGGGGAAAGGAACTGGTTGGAATAACGTGTTCCTTCCACGCGCTACGTCCTACCAGGGAAACTCCCCCCTGTCAGGTGACAAGAAGGTCAGTTGGCTCTCATGCATTGGAGGAGGCATGAGCTCGGCTCTGGGCTCCCTAGGCTGGCGGGGGGAGTGTAGCGCCCAGGATCACTTACATAATTGGCACCGGGTGAAAAGGGTTACAAAATTGTGGAATTAAAAAAAAGAGTTGAAAAATATTAAATTTAGCCCCTTGATCAAGCAGGCAGGCTCTATTAGCTCAATGGTAAACATTTCAGCACTTGCGCAGGAAACCGGGTTCAAATCCGGGGAAGAGAATCACTGTTTTAGTGGGGTGTGGCTAGGGATGGGACAAAACAATTGCAATTAACGATATTATCGTGATAATCGAAATATGCTTCAAACTTAAAATGCCCCTTTTCTTATATACCCACTTGAACCCCCAACGTTTGCCAAAAATAGCTAATCTACAAGCTCACAAAGCGTTGTAGATCTGCTATTTTTGGCAGTGTACCAAATGCACTCCTCACTGGTCTGTTTTATCAAGTACAGAGGGTTTAAGTGGTACTGAATTTGTAGCTCAGCAAAAGCTAATTCATCCTAGTGAATGACGGAGGACAATTTCACGATAAATTAAAATCTCTCCGATATGATTATTGTGAGCGTTTCTTTATCACGATAAACGATAATAACGATAAACAATAATAACGATTATCGTCCCATCCCTAGTTGTGGCTGTAATGTGCCCGCGGGGTGCTGGGTTTTGACCCAATGTGTGTTGTTGTGCGCATCACTGTAACCGTGGTGCAGCCACGGTGCGTGGAGCAGCAGGCTGTTCTGTGTGTTGTGCACAGTGCTTTAACTGTGGTGGTGCAGCAGGCTGTTCTGTGTGTTGTGTGGGCTGTTCTTCCCTTTTGATCTGGGCTTGGACCTGCTGCCCATGGCCTTCCTCGGATCACAATACATGCATAACACGCTATGCAAATGTATCATTTAATGTTAAGCACAATGCGACCTGGGGTGTGCATGGGCATGCATAAAAGACACACACACACACACACACACACACACACACACACACACACACACACACACACACACACACACACACACACACACACACACACACACACACACACACACACACACACACACACACACACGTTGCCTTTTGCTCAAGTGGAGTTCAAAGACAATGAAAAATGAAAACACATATGAGAAACAGAAAGCAAACGCCAGAGGTGAATTCTGTGTGTGTGTGTGTGTGTGTGTGTGTGTGTGTGTGTGTGTGTGTGTGTGTGTGTGTGTGTGTGTGTGTGTGTGTGTGATGTTGTTGTTGTATATCTGCGTGTCACTCAGAGCTTGTTAGGTTTGGTGACCGGCCGAGTCATTAGCATTCCGTTAGCATATCACATGGTTGCCCCAGCAGTCAATCACAATGGGAAAATATGTTCTGAATGTAAATTAACTGCAACCCGCCATCCTAACTATGTATCCTGAATTCTGCCAGAGTCTGTGCACCAGACACCTGTGTGTGTGTGTGTGTGTGTGTGTGTGTGTGTGTGTGTGTGTGTGTGTGTGTGTGTGTGTGTGTGTGTGTGTGTGTGTGTGTGTGCATGTTCAAAATCTCTCCTTTAACACAAGCACATACCCCAAGGCACTGTGAAAAAAACAAACAAAAACAAACAAACCCTCTGAGGTCAAGGACAAAGAGCGTTCTGCTTGTGTGTGCGTGTATGCATATGCGTGTGTACTTATTGCTATACTTATGAGAACCCCAAGAATTAAGGATATTGGGGCCAATTTCGAGGGCTAATGTGGCTTGCTCCTATAGTGGTGTATTTTCAAACAAAAATTCATTAGGCTACGTGCAGTTCCATGGACAGCTACAGAAAGAACAGTTCACTCAACAACAAAAGTAATATTGTTTCGACCATGATCAGCAATCTTTTTTTTCTTGTCTGACCTGTTCGCTCATCATTGTGTTGAACTCGGAATGCAGCTCTCATTATTTGGTTCATGTAGGGTGGAATTATGGCCACGGAAAGCAAGGTTTCATTCTACAAGATGCCAAACTACGGCATTTTCTTTGAATGTTTTCATAACATAAGTAAGTCAAGGGTATATGTAAGTCAAGGGTTCCCAAACTTTTCTGGGCGCGACCCCCCAAAATAATCATATTTGAACTGGGGACCCCCCAGCACTTGGAAATGTAGGCATTACATTTCGTTTGACTCGGTTCTACAGGTAAATATTGTGAAAATAGCCGATCTACAAGCTGACAACGCCTCGAAGTTGCCTCTTTCTTACGTAATATTTGACAATTTGGTATTAAAAAGGTCTTAAAAGTAATTAAATTGAAACTTTAGAAATACCCTGGCCTGTATACACTTATACTATATTAAGGTGTGAACCCATTCAATCCAGGAACGGATCTACAAATGTCTTCTAAATTCTAACAGGTTTCTGAAAAACGTATGTTGCTATAATATCAGTGGTTCTCAAACTTTTTCACGTCAAGGACCCCCCAAAATGATATGTAATTGGTTGCGGCCCCCCATCTCAAAATATTTTGTTCCAGGGAGTGGGACCCCCAGAAGCAAAGACTTGAGTCACAAATAAAAAATATATATCCAAAGATTTGCACAAAATGTTCATGATCTACAAGCTCATAGCGCGGCACTCGGTGCCGCGCTATGAGCTTGTATGTGCTATTTTTGAATAGCCAAAAGTATAAAATAATGGTTATATAGCTAAAATCTAATATGACACAGATGCGATGGGTTGATGTCCCAGACACAGACCACCACTACAGACAGTACAGTAGGTACTGTACCTGCACTGATCCACATAGCATCGCTACACCATGAAACACCATGCCTCTCTGAACCGTGGGTAACTCTTCTGGACATCATAACAGGTCAGATGGATTTGCTCTTTGCTCTGGTACTGTTATTGAATTAGTTACCCACTCTGTTCTTTGGTGTTCACCTGCACTGCATCATATGTTAGTTTTATCTTGGCCTGACACATACAGGGGGGGGGGAATAAAGTTTTGTTTTCAGATACAATAACGATATTGAAAATATTTTTAGTGGAAAATGTTTCCTAAGTTCCAAATGAGTTGAATATACATACAAAGTTTGTAAATTCATGCATACTATGGGTCAGAAAATGTATAAGTACCGTAAATTTCGGACTATAAGCCGCGACTTTTTTCCCATTTTTCGACCCTGCGGCTTATATAACGGTGCGGCTTATCTATGGATTTTTACAGCTAACGGCCACTAGGGGACCTCCTAAATCTATGGATTTTACACCCGCGGCTTATAGTCCAGTGCGGCTTATATATGTACAAATCATTCAATTTAGCTGCTGCGGCTTATATTCAGGTGCGGCTTATAGTGCGAAAATTACGGTAAATAAATACTATTAGTATTTTACACACACACACACCCGTCTCTGTCGGGTGGAAACCTCATATGTCCAAAACTGTTACTTTTCAGGATTCAAATTCAAAAGTAACAGATCAACAAAACGCGTTGCGTTTCGCGCTGCGTTTCGAGCTTGCAGATCCGCTATTTTTGATGCCTTTGTGTGACGCTGTAGTATGATCATAGGGCATTAATTTACGAAAATCTCTGATGTCACGCTCACCATGACCCAGCCATAACCATATAAGGAGTTCCCATTGCAGCTACGCCCAAATATGGAGTGCATTGTCTGACCTCAATTTGTCGCCATGGCATCAGGCACAAACAAATCCCTCAACTCCATATATGAGCACAAAAGGGTGCATGCCCATATATGGGCATATACTGTAGGCCTACTGGTGACATCAGAGTTCTCCATATATGGGCATATCAGTAGGATCGGCGGTGTGACGTAGGTGTGAGGTAGCAGTTAGTAGTTAAATATGGAGATAAGAGGTTTCTGTCCGACAGCAACAATATATAAAGTATACAGTAGAGTAGGAGGTCTTGAGTCAGGTCATGCACAGTATAAGTATAACATGCACAGTATACAATACATTGCTGCTATGCTCAGGCACCTTAGTTTAGTTTTTTTTTAGTTTTTATTATCTCAGGTAATTTGTAAATATGTAGATAACTTGTCTGGCCTTCTGTTGCTCTCTTGTTTTGATCTCCTTCCCACTTACCCCCCACCCTCTTCTTCTCCCCCCCCCCTCTTCTTTCTATGGAAACTAACGTTGCGATGGGAACGATGTACAAAAAAGAATTTCACCCACTCTTTTACCTTGTAAACCTGTGATGTGACAATAAAACTGATTCTGATTCTGATTCTGAGAAGAGTACTGGAGTCATTACAGAGCTTCTGCAGCCTGCCTTTGAACTATGAATAGTGACATATATTACAGTAAAGAAGCTAATCTATTTGAAGTAGGATCAAAGCACAGCTAGAGGCATTTAACCATGCTTACAGGACACACTGATGGTGCATCCACATGTAAACAAACCATTAACATTCCTTGAAATGCATTCAAACGTTGGTATATTGACCGTATCATGTTTGGTTAGCGACAGAATGACACTTTGGTAGAGGTTAGGGTTGAGCAGTTCCCTTGTCATGATGTAACTCCAAATATTAGTGAGATATACTGTATACCGTAATGCAGTGGTTGAAGGTTCCCAAACTTTTTAGCTCGAGACCCAAAAGAGAAATTTGATGTCTCCCCGGACCCAAACTAGTGAAAATAGCCGATCTACAAGCTCACAACACGTCGCGATGCAACGTGTCATGAGCTTGTAGATCCGCTATCTTAACTACTTCTTAAAAGTATTTTTCCCCCTCTAATTAATGTTTCTTTTTTTTTATGGAATTCTTTTGAAAAACGCTTGCAATTTGAATATGTTTTTAACGTATGCAAACATTTGCATTTTGGGGGGATTTAAAAAAAAATCTTTTGAAATATAATAATAAAAAACAAAATCTAGGAAACAAAAAATAAAAGGGGAATTTACTCGCGAGCCACGACCCATAAAAATTGCTCTGTGACCCACATAATATGGGTCCTGACCCAGTATTTTGGAACCACTGCCCTAAAGTATATAATGTATAATGTGTACAAAACTCAATTGTTTTTAATTTTTTTATGAAAATGTGTTAATTTTGCTTTAACAGACAGGAGAGAAATGGAGATGACGTACATGCTGGGTGGGATTCGACTATGTCCAGATTATGCTCCACAGCTGTGATCATGTGGTAAAGTACAGTATACGTTTTTATTTTCTTGAATAAACTCTAGACTTGTGGGAAAAAAAGTAACAAAAAAGTAAAAATGTTAAGAGTACAAACTATTGGCATAAAAATGCACTTAAAGTACCAAAGGTAAAAGCAAAAATAGCCAATCTACAAGCTCACGACAACGCGTCATATAGCCATGCGCCGTGAGCTTGCAGATTGGCTATTATGAAATAGCCAGAGGATAAAATAGGGCTTAATTGCCTTAATGTATGTTTTGTAATAATAATCAAAATCTTCGTCAAATCTAAGTAACTTGTAACTAAAGTTTTCAAACAACTGCAGTGGAGTAGTGGAGACAGACAAAAAAATATTTGCCTCTGAGATGTACTGTAGCACGGTATAAGTATAACTTGTTGACAATTGACAAAATACATTCGACACATACTCAAGTAAAGTACCTCACAATTGTACTTTAAAACCGGGAAAGCATCTGTGTCATTTTAGATTTTTGCGTTCGCAATTCAAAAAATAGCAGATATACAGCGCGTCACTTCGTGCTGCGCTGCGAGCTTGTAAAAAATCTTGAAAGAGCTACTGATTTAGAAGGCATTTGTGTAGAATCTGCCTCAGCCAGTGTTGATTTCGTCGACTAAAACTATGACGAAAAAAATGTGTCGACTACCTTTTTTTCACTGACGAAAACGAAATAAAAATGAAATAAAACTTTGATGACTAAAACCAAGCCTAAATATATTGACAATTTCGTCAACAAATAAAAACTAGACTAAAATGTTAGTGAGAGACTAGTGGAGAAGAGATCCAGTAGAACTAAGACATTTTATATTTGGTTGCACTCGGGTGTTGGGCTCTGAAAATAGCAGATCTACAAGCTCCCAACGCGTCGCAGCGCGACGCGTTGTGAGCTTGTAGATCTGCTATTTTCAACATGCAACCAGGCGTAAAATCAGCCATTACGACGCCATTAAGGCACCGCCAAAATACATTTTAGTCGACTAAATCAACCGTAGATTTAGTCGACTATAAACCTTATGATATTTAGTCGACTAAAACTAGACTAAAACAAAAAACATTTCAGATGAATAAAAAATTACTAAAACTAAATGGAATTGTATTCAAAAGTCTATGACTAAAACTACATCAAAATCAACACATGGCCTCAGCTCTTAATGGGTTAAGTACAGTACGTGAGTACCTGTACCCATAGTTCCCTTTCCACCAGCGGGATGGATGAGAGACAGAGCAGGTGCTTTTCCTCATCGACAACACACTGGTCCAGGTGGTTGGTGTCAGAGGCTCACGGCCACACACACAGATGCATTATATTCCCTCAATGGGGACCATATTTGTTATCTTTTAGTAGACGTGTGAAGCCCCCCCTCCCCCCTCTGCTCTTTCACTGTGTCTGTCTCTCAAGGGTGAAAGAGCACACCTGTTTTTTTGGTGTGGAGTGAGTGTACGCATGCACGTAAGCGTGCGTGCGTGCGTGCGTGCGTGCGTGCGTGCGTGCGTGCGTGCGTGCGTGCGTGCGTGCGTGCGTGCGTGCGTGCGTGCGTGCGTGCGTGCGTGCGTGCGTGCGTGCGTGCGTGCGTGCGTGCGTGCGTGTGCCCGCCCGCCAGTGGTGGAAAAAGTACTCAAATTCTTTACTTAAGTAAAAGTATCAATACTGCAATATAAAAATACTCTGTTACAAGTAAAAGTCCAGAATTAAAAATTTACTTGAGTAAAAGTACAAAAGTATTGGCATCAAAATGTACTTAAAGTACCAAAAGTAAAAGTACTAAATATTTGAAAATAGCAGATCTACAAGCTCACAACGCGTCGCGATGCGACGCGTTGTGAGCTTGTAGATCGGCTATTTTCAAATAGCCTATGTTTAAAATAGGGCTAAAGTGGTTAATGTATGTTTCATTATATCATAGTTTATATCTGAAAAGTAACTAGTAACTAAAGTTTTCAAATAATTGTAGTGGAGTAAAAGTAGAATATTTGCCTCTGAGATGTAGTGGAGTAGAAGTAAAAGTATTGGAAATTGGAAATACTCAAGTAAAGTACAAATACCTCAAAATTGTACTTAAGTACAGTACTTAAGTAAATGTACTTAGTTACTTTCCACCACTGCCGCCCGCCCGCCTGCCTGCCAGGTTCAAAGGCTTAGATCCACTATATTACTGTGATGGAATAGAGCGTTCCGCCTCCTAAATATGACAAAGCTCTGCCCGGCACTCTGTGACCGTGTCTGAGCCCCGGGGCTTTAGGAGAGATGACTGTTTAAGCTGCCTGCAGTCACCAAGACTCATCAAAAAAAAAGGTCATGTGCGGCTTTGTCATTTGAAGGAAATCGTTACGAGATGTGCCCCAGGTAGAGCACATGCAGAACCTCTGTCAAGGTGGCAGACTGTCTATAAGGCGGTTGCTGTTATTTGGGCCCGAGATAACTTCATAATGCATGAGCTAATACAGTTAATACATTCTTACTGGGACCAAGTCAAATGTTTTTCAGTATTGTGTTCATCTGTTCTCAGAACTTACGTGCATTTATTTTTCCCCGTGTTCATTTACAGACATTCTGCTGTTCCGGTCAGACACTTGGTATAGTTATGGGCTTAAATTAATGCCAATATTATTTAGCACTTGTAACTTATGGTTTGTTTGTCATTTACAATTTTGTAGTTGCAAAAAACAGGACTTGTGTTTGTAACTTACAGTTTACAGAGTACAGACTGCATCTACAGGCGCTCACATTTTTGACATGAAGTTTGCTCTTTCAGGTTGAGAGCCAATCAGGCTCTCAACCGAGGCATTTTAAGGCATTCTCAGCTATCCAATCAGAGCTCCAGCGGCTCTCCATGGCAACCAGGGTTGCCATGTTGGGCAGAATAAAGGTCCTTACACACCGGGGCGATTTTTTTCATGCGAATAATACGGTTTTTTTTAAAACCTTATAAAGTCAATGCAAGCTTCCACACCAGTTTCGCGGAGCAAAAAAAGCGTCTTTTAATTATTCGGAACGAGTCCGAATTTTGCGTATATTCGCATATTCGCCGGTGTGTAACCGCCTTTACTAATACAAACAAAAAATAATAATGGCTACACAAAAAATAATAACAAACGCAAGTAATTTTTTTACAACTGCAAAAATGCAAAGTACTAACCCAAACCACAAGTTACAAACACAAGTCCTTTTTTTGCAACTACAAAATTGCAAAGTACAAACAAACCATAAGTTACAAGTGCAAAATAATATTGGCATTCATTTAATAATAAATTAATAAATGAATCCATATTTAGTCTCTCAAGCCAGACTGTTGACTCCCACAATGTTCAAATGCTTCCTTCATACAGTTTGTGCAACGGAAGCAATGAAAACGATCCAGGAGTAAAGCTTATGTTTCGTCTTTGCTGGCGCGTAGATTTGTCCTACTCGAAATCAAATGAGTCAAAGCACACTGTATATAGCTTGCTGCTTAGCAGATATTGAAATATAATATATTTTAAAGATATTTTAATTGATGATGTTGGACACTTGCTGAAGTGGTTTTGTGACAAAGTATAATTGGCCTTAAGTAAACAAATCAGAGTACTTCTTCCCCCATGCTGCCAGCATCTCACCACACATCATCATCATCATCATCCTCCTCATCACTCTCCCTTTCATCACACCTGTCCCCCCCACCCCCCAATCTGCCACAGGAGAAGGGGATGTGAGGGGGGTTTGGCGGGACAGACAGAGAGAAGGGTAGACAGACAGACAGACAGACAGATAATTGTACATCTGCTATTTTTGAAAGATTTTGAAGTTTGATAACTAAGTCATTTAGAAGGCATTTGTATAATCGGCCTCAGGTCTTAAGACCTGGAACGCATCTGTGTCACTTTAGATTTCTTTTGGCTATTCAAAAATAACAGATCTACAAGCTCATAGCGCGGCACCGAGTGCCGCGCTACGAGCTTGTTGATCTGTTATTTTTGAAAAATCGTGAAAGAATATTTTTCATATTTTTTTCAAAAAACTGTTAGGATTTAGATTTTTTTAAGAATCGCTTCAGGTCTTAATGGGTCTGTCTGGGTCTCCAACAAGTTAGGTCTCGCTTCACTTTCGGTTTGCGTGTTGCAGTGAGGTTTCGCTTTCGATTTGCGTGTCGACACAAACACCCGTGTTGCAATGAACGTCGACTCTGCTGTCTCTGTCTCCGATGTGCGGGCCGCCGCGCTACTAGACGGGAGCCCCGCGCAGCGGCTAGACGGGGGCCCGAACCTCTCGTGTTGTTACATTTGTACAATCTCAAAGTTACAGTGCAAATGAACACTGAGGATTTCACCGTTTACTGCCATTTATGAATTGTAAAAGGATCTATTGTGGAATAAACACACAATGCAGTCAGAACTGCAGTCTCACTCCCAATTCCAATTTTCGGCAGAATGTGAAAACTCATCTCTTCACACTCCACCTCAACCCCTAGCGCCTCACTCTCCCTGTTCTGCTTTTTGAGTGGTGCTAGCCACTCCAAGGACTGACTTTGTCCGGGTGTCCGGGTGTCCGGGTGTCCGTATCAGAATCAGAATCAGTTTTAGCCGTATGAGCACGGCCTCTCTGTATGTTTGAGCACAGCCTCAACAGCTGCGGCTGATTGCAACACAAAGATGCAACCAGTTACACTAATTATACACACACACACACACACACACACACACACACACTTTTGAGTAAAAATACTTAAAATGAGTAAAAATACTTAAAATGAGTAAAAATACTTAAAATGAGTAAAAATACTTAAATATTAGTAAAGATACTTTAAAGTTCCTAAACTGAGTAAAATACTTTAAATGAGTAAAAATACTTAAAATGAGTAAAAATACTTAAAATGAGTAAAAATACTTAAAAGATGTTAAAATGAGTAAAAACACGTACAAATCAGTAAAAAAAATGTAAAGTACTTAAAATGAGTAAAAATACTTTGAAGTCATCAAAGTCTGTAAAAAGTAACTAATGAAATGAACTCATGAAAGGCACCACTCTCTTCACACTGGGTGTGATTTTTATTTTAAATATTTATTTTGGGGCTCTCATGCCTTTATGGATAGGACAGATAGGCTGACAGGAAATGGGGAGAGGGAGATGGGACTCGAACCCGCGACACGCCGTCAGGCCACACCGAGCCTAGTTTGCCTGGACCGCTACGCCAGCGATCCAGGCCCTGTACTCCTTCTTGTCACCTTCTCTCTCGATAGATTCTAGCAACTGACTGAGATATGGCTACTATGCCGACTTGTCTTATGTTTTGTTTCTTAGGTTTGTTTTTCTTGAACACAAATGTTAAGAAGGTATCATTTAGATAGCATTGTTTTTAGACAGATGCTAGGTTTAATATGGATAAGAGTGTCTGCTAAAAACATAAATTGTAATAGGGTATTGACGTTTTAATATCAACCTATGGGAGATACAGTACTGTTAATGGTGTTTAACCTATGATCCTGTGATGTTAATTAAATTATCATTGGCATTTTAATGGTGTCATTTAGGTTTAGACTGACGAGTGTCAGATGTTGTTTGTATGAATATTGTATTGTTGTATTGACCCCAGGAAGACCAGTGACCCCCCGGGGGGGAGAGAGAGAGAGAGAGAGAGAGAGAGAGAGAGAGAGAGAGAGAGAGAGAGAGAGAGGCTATGGCACAATCAATAGTTTCTTGGAGCATGTGGACAGTGTAATCGTTGTTATATTTTTCATTTGGCCAACAGCACAAATGTGCCCTGACAGCTAATGGAATGTGTGTCAAAATGTGTGTAGTGCGTTGTTGTACAGTGCATACATGCTAAAAGCCAGTACACACACACACACACACACACACACACACACACACACACACACACACACACACACACACACACACACACACACACACACACACACACACACACACACACACACACACACACACACACACACACACACACACACACACACACACACACACACACACACACACACACACACAGAGAGAGTGGAGCTTTTCACTTAATGCCTTTATGAAATATGAACACTAAGTAGTGTTCAGTCAAAGTGTGTGTCCCATTATGGGTGTTTGTGTGCTTGTATAAATAGTATTTAGCATGTATCTGGTATTTTCAGACACACAACACATAACAGGAGAATTAAGGGGTAACACAGTGCAGAGGGGTTAATATTACTATACAAAACAGTTAATTAAATATTCTGTTTGAATTTTCCCATGTCCTTTCCCTATATAGCAATATAACATTTACAGTATGTATATTCATTTGGATCCTAAAGGGCCATCCACACACCGACAATGATGACTATCACCATGACTGTAACCATACTGATGTGAGCTTCCATAAGGGCTGCAACTAACTATCTGCTTACCATTATTCTATCACTTACCTTTTCCATTAACCCTTTAAGGCCGGGAAGGGAACGCATGTGTGTCATTTTAAGATTTCTTTGGCTCTTCAAAAATTGCAGATCTACAAGCTCAGAGCGCAGCACCGAGTGCCGCACTATGAGCTTGTAGATCTGCAATTTTTTTGAAAAATCGTGAAAACTTGTGCAAATCTTTTATATACATTTTTAACTCAAATCTTTGCTTCTGGGGGTTCCTGGAACAAAATAGTTTCAGATGGGAAGGGGTCCGCGAACAAATACATATTATTTTGGGGGTCCTTGACATGAAGAAAGTTTTGGGGCTCTCATGCCTTCATGGATAGGACAGATAGGCTGACAGGAAATGGGGAGAGGGAGATGGGACTCGAACCCGCGACACGCCGTCAGGCCACACCGAGCCTAGTTTGCCTGGACCGCTACGCCAGCGATCCAGGCCCTGTACTCCTTCTTGTCACCTTCTCTCTCGATAGATTCTAGCAACTGACTGAGATATGGCTACTATGCCGACTTGTCTTATGTTTTGTTTCTTAGGTTTGTTTTTCTTGAACACAAATGTTAAGAAGGTATCATTTAGATAGCATTGTTTTTAGACAGATGCTAGGTTTAATATGGATAAGAGTGTCTGCTAAAAACATAAATTGTAATAGGGTATTGACGTTTTAATATCAACCTATGGGAGATACAGTACTGTTAATGGTGTTTAACCTATGATCCTGTGATGTTAATTAAATTATCATTGGCATTTTAATGGTGTCATTTAGGTTTAGACTGACGAGTGTCAGATGTTGTTTGTATGAATATTGTATTGTTGTATTGACCCCAGGAAGACCAGTGACCCCCCGGGGGGGAGAGAGAGAGAGAGAGAGAGAGAGAGAGAGAGAGAGAGAGAGAGAGAGAGAGAGAGAGAGAGAGAGAGAGAGAGGCTATGGCACAATCAATAGTTTCTTGGAGCATGTGGACAGTGTAATCGTTGTTATATTTTTCATTTGGCCAACAGCACAAATGTGCCCTGACAGCTAATGGAATGTGTGTCAAAATGTGTGTAGTGCGTTGTTGTACAGTGCATACATGCTAAAAGCCAGTACACACACACACACACACACACACACACACACACACACACACACACACACACACACACACACACACACACACACACACACACACACACACACACACACACACACACACACACACACACACACACACACACAGAGTGGAGCTTTTCACTTAATGCCTTTATGAAATATGAACACTAAGTAGTGTTCAGTCAAAGTGTGTGTCCCATTATGGGTGTTTGTGTGCTTGTATAAATAGTATTTAGCATTTATCTGGTATTTTCAGACACACAACACATAACAGGAGAATTAAGGGGTAACACAGTGCAGAGGGGTTAATATTACTATACAAAACAGTTAATTAAATATTCTGTTTTAATTTTCCCATGTCCTTTCCCTATATAGCAATATAACATTTACAGTATGTATATTCATTTGGATCCTAAAGGGCCATCCACACACCGACAATGATGACTATCACCATGACTGTAACCATGTGAGCTTCCATAAGGGCTGCAACTAACTATCTGCTTACCATTATTCTATCACTTACCTTTTCCATTAACCCTTTAAGGCCGGGAAGGGAACGCATGTGTGTCATTTTAAGATTTCTTTGGCTCTTCAAAAATTGCAGATCTACAAGCTCAGAGCGCAGCACCGAGTGCCGCACTATGAGCTTGTAGATCTGCAATTTTTTTGAAAAATCGTGAAAACTTGTGCAAATCTTTTATATAAATTTTTAACTCAAATCTTTGCTTCTGGGGGTCCCTGGAACAAAATAGTTTCAGATGGGAGGGGGTCCGCGAACAAATACATATTATTTTGGGGGTCCTTGACATGAAGAAAGTTTGAAAACCATTGATAATATAGCAACATAAGTAAAAAAAATAATAATAATAATAAACTTTAGGAAAAAAAACAGTTTAGAAGACATTTGTAAAATCCCCAGAAGCAAAGATTTGAGTTAAAAACCTTCGCTTTAAAAAAAGTATATATATATATTCAAACTAAAGATTTGCACACATTTTCACGATAAAAATAAAAAAAGCATATCTACAAGCTCGTAGCGCGGCACTCGGTGCCGCGCTACGAGCTTGTAGTTCTGCTATTTTTATATCGCCAAAGAAATCTTAAAATGACAAATGAGATTCTTCCCCCGGTCTTAAAGGGTTAATGAAGAAGCACGTTTACGTCAGCGCAGGAAACCGGGTTCAAATCCGCGGTAGAAGAGGAAAGTTACATAGTGCAGTAAGTCTATAAACACAAAGTGTACAAGCCAGTTATGTAAGATAAAGCATCCTTTTTGCCCGCAACCTTCCAGTTCAACATTTCAGTCCTCTTGCATGCCAGGCAGGCCAAGGCTTACCGTACGATGCACCGTTTTCCATTTGAGTTAATATGAATGACATTAACCACCGACAGTAACCGCCGCACTGCTGCTGGGTAAAGAGGCATTTGTTCATTTAAAGGGATATTTCACTTTCAACAAAACTTTTGCTGATTTTATCATCTGCTCAAGCCTTTGTGAGCCCCCCAGACAGTTTTTAAGTTGCTCGATTCAGTATTTAGATATTTGATATTCATTTTTATCAGACACGCCCCCTTCCTATACAAACCCATTGTAACTTCAAACTCCATTTTAACCTGTTAGATTCATCAAAAACACCCGTCCTTGGTTCTGGTGACTCACCCTGCCCTCCTAATGCGTGAGGGGGCCGTGTTTTTCTGAGATTTTTTTTCATTTATTTTATTTTATTTTTTTATTGTATTTTATTTTTTCATTTTCCAAAATAAAATATCAAAAATAAATGAAAAAAGTAATTGAAAAAACACGGCCCCCTCGCGTATTAGGGGGGCGGTATGAGTCACCAGAACCAAGGACGGGTGTTTTTGATGAATCTAACATGTTAAAAATTGAGTTTGAAGTTACAATGGGTTTGTATAGGAAGGGGGCGTGTCTGTTAAAATGAATATCTAATATCTAAATATTGAAAAACTGTCCGGGGTGCTCACAAAAGCCTGAGTAGACGACAAAATCACCAAAAGTTTTTTTGAAAGTGAAATATCCCTTTAACATTTCAGAGATGCTTTATATCACCCCAGTCCAACGACCTTTCACTGCTGACCGGGCAGCACCCTAATAAACAGTTTGCCCCCCCCCCACCGCAGTAGTGTGTGTGTGAACACAAATCACAGAGTGCTGCTGGTTCAACGGACAGAGTAAAATAGACCCCCGTGTAGGATTTGTTTCATTTGTGTGGTTTTAAAGGTGGAGGTTGTAATTGAGTCACATAGTTTTGTGGTGAGGGGGGGGACCCCAGTTAAGTGTAACACAGTGGAGGTGTTGCAATCAGAGGAGAAGCCAAGTACCCGTTTGGAGAACCCCCCATCCCCACCCCTCACTGGCAACATCTCTGAGATATGTGTCAATGACCTCCTGACGCGTCATCCCAAAGCCTATACCGCTTGTGCAAGGAGGCGCTGTGATTGGTCAGTAGCAGTGGTGGAAAAAGTACTCACATTTTTTACTTAAGTAAAAGTACCAATACTGCAATATAAAAATACTCTGTTACAAGTAAAAGTCCAGAATTAAACATTTACTTGAGTAAAAGTACAAAAGTATTGGCATCAAAATGTACTTAAAGTACCAAAAGTAAAAGTACTAAATATTTGAAAATAGCAGATCTACAAGCTCACAACGCGTCGCGTTGTGAGCTTGTAGATCGGCTATTTTCAAATAGCCTATAATGTATAAAACAGGGCTAAAGTGGTTAATGTATGTTTCATTATATCATAGTTTATATCTGAAAAGTAACTAGTAACTCAAGTTTTCAAGTAATTGTAGTGGAGTAAAAGTACAATATTTGCCTCTGAGATGTAGTGGAGTAGAAGTAAAAGTATTGGAAATTGGAAATACTCAAGTAAAGTACAAATACCTCAAAATTAGTACAGTACTTGAGTAAATGTACTTAGTTACTTTCCACCACCCCACCCCTCACTGGCAACATCTCTGAGATATGTGTCAATGACCTCCTGACGCGTCATCCCAAAGCCTAAACCGCTTGTGCAAGGAGGCGCTGTGATTGGTCAGTAGCCACTTTGAGTGGCAGTTTGGGGCAAACGCTCGCCCCCAAAACATAATTTACGATGCTGTGCCTATCGGTACATAACTCGGACGGCGCTGAGTCGGCTCAAGTGAACTTCGCAAGCGTTCGGCACGGCGACTCGTTCCCTTTAGCTCGCTCGGCTGTGCCTCTCGTGGCTCAAGTTCGCTTTAGGCGGTGCTCTCCGTCGCGGTAAAAGACGACCGGCCCAGAAAATTGTCCGCAGTTGTCGTAGGCGAGAGGCAGTTCCGCGTGCGTCACAGAAGCGGGCCAGGTGTTTGGTAGTTCATCACAGAAGCGGGGCGCGGTTATAGCACAAAGCGGTATAGGCTTTGGTATGTCGCCCTCCTGACTGCAAAGACCCTTTTGTGCGGAACATCTCAATGCGGCATTCATATAGGGCTGTCACGATTGTGACATTTTGATGTTGATGATTAGTTGACGTTCAAATAGCTGTGACTAACAATTTAATTGTGTTTTTGGCATTGAACTTTGGAACTTAAGTCAAAATTACATTTCTGTTTGTCTTTTAGGCTTTGCAAACCAATGTGAGATATGACAAATAACCTAATTATACACAGAAATAGCTGATAATGACTGGTACCAATAATAAAATGTACGCTTTGGATACAGGCCTCTAGATCAGTCATTTTTGCAATTTTTTAACAAGTTGAATTTATACTGGAAACATTCTGACGATTATGCAAAATAACTGCGATTATCTCAAATAATTACGATAAGGCGATTATGTAATAATTGTGCAGCATTCAATGTTATTTTACAGAGTAAATGAAATGATTATGTACTACATGTCCTATGCAGCGCTTTTGACACGGCCAAATATAGTTGTTCAAATAACTGTCAAATTGGAAAAAAAGGCAAAGCTTTCTTTGTATGAAGAATTGTGGCTACTGTATATCACAAGAGAAGGCTAAAAGGATGGTCTCAGAGTGATTTTAATTGATTTATATTCTGCAAGGACTCTTCCTTCCAGCCAATCCCAAGTGTCTTAATTTTTGTTCCACTATAATATACCCATAACAAAGAGAATCAGGCATTGAATGATAAATAATATATTGTAGATATACAGTACATCTGGGATGTTATGGCCCCCTTGAGACCTTCGAATGGACAAGTTGCTATTATTTATCCTTGGCGCTGTTATCTTTCGATAAAAAGACTGAATCATTGATTGAGCTCCTTGAGGGGAATTTTGGACCACGGTTTTCTTATCTTTTCTATGATGTTATGATATCTTAGGATGAATGGTACAGTAGAAAAATGTCATAACTCTTTAATAATCTAATTTAATAAGTCTCGCTAGACGAGATTGAAATCTCGAGATTTCAATCTGGTCTAGCGAGACCCGTTTCTTTTTATTTTTTGCATAGTGTTCTGTCACTATGACTATGTCAACTATGTCACCCAAAAAAAAGACAAAAAAGCTATTAAAATATGCGATCTAGCGCAAGGCCTATTGGCGCACGTTTTAAGCTTTGGCGGACCCGGGATGGAGTTATGAAATGTTTCTACTGTACCATTCATCCTAAGATATCATAACATCACAGAAAAGATAAGAAAACCGTGGTCCAAAATTCCCCTTTAACTCTCTCAGTGCCACGCCCCGACATATCCCGAGTTTTTCCCGAGTACCCTCAGTGCCAGCACGAGAAATCCCGAGTTTTTACTTTTGACTGTGGTCGCGCTATTCTGTATATTTTTCATGATCACTTTCGCTTCCTGACTACATCAGACTCACCCGGAGCCGGATGTAAAAAAAAAAATTCATTTCCGGGTCACGTTGTTTTTCTCCGGTGATTTTCGGCCAGAATAGGGAAAGTCACGGT
The DNA here is from genome assembly GCF_963280865.1 of Gymnoscopelus braueri. NCBI lineage: Eukaryota > Metazoa > Chordata > Actinopteri > Myctophiformes > Myctophidae > Gymnoscopelus > Gymnoscopelus braueri. The sequence goes on from NC_137606.1 coordinate 44,962,331, forward strand.
TTTTCACACGGTATAAAAAGCGAACGGAGAGGTCCACGTCTACTCTCTTTGGTCTGGGTGACGATCAGTCATCGTAGTCGTGTATCGCATCGTAATTTAGCCCGATCAACGTTTATCGAAAATGTCAACATCCGGTTCTGACCGGATATGACGTGAGCCTGTTTGGGAGGGGGCGAGTGAGCCAGCGAGATCATCAATGTGTCGATTTGTTGCTCTCTACTGGTAGAACTGTATTATGGGTTTAAAACCCCAATCAGATCGTTTATTTGAATGAAAAATTACAAAATTTAAAAATAAAAAAAACGCAAATTCCTGGCAGTTTGGGAGTACTTTATGAAAATACTCTTGGCACTGAAAGAGTTAAGACAGAAATTATGGATACCGTCTCTCGTTATTTTGTGAACCCAAGTTCAAGCAGGGCATTCCCACCTCCGTTTGTATGATGTTTGAAGTTTCCCCTGTGTATAAAATGATAACCAGTTCCAAGGATAATGCACGCACATCCTAGTGTATTTCGACAGGTGCTGGATGAGAGAGTCAAGTTAAAACTCGTGGGCCCTGGCCCACAAGTTGAGAATCACTGGTTTAATGAATACACTGTGGGAAGCATACAAGATGGTGTGCGGATAATACGTTTTTTTTTTCTTCAAATAATAAATAAATTATAACCACCCCTACTGTGTGCGCTATGATTTGCCCCATTCTGTGACTGTACCCCTCACTGTTCTCTGCTCCGCAACCCTCTGAACTTACCACCTGTCTAACAGCCTAAAATAAACACAGGAGTCCAGCAGAGAGGCAAATGAGAAGCAAATGCCTTTGAAACACAAGCTACTCAGCTGTTTACTCGCATGTTTAGAACTTGAGCGCTATATCCATTCAGTTGTTTTTGTTGTACACACAGGCTGGACAGGTTAACCCCAGTGTAAAAACAAAAACAAAACAGGGACTCAAGTCTGATTTATACTTGTGTGTCCCATGCCGAAAATGCATTGCGATGAGTTGGGAGCTTGTAGATTTGCGCTTTGTGCTGTCATACTACAGAATATCAACTAGGCACCATAAGTCAAACTGTATCAAGACTAACCTTTATACAGTAGAGTTGGATAATGTGACAGTTTTTCATATTTAAACTTAGCATAAATGTGGAGTGCAGACCAAAACCCTTGTGTAAACTATGAATACGGTTATCCTACTATAATTAAGCAAACCTCGGTCATCACAGGGAACCTCTGTCATCAAGGAATTCTGTCATCGGAATGCTGTCATCAAAACCTGTTCAGCAGGGTTCTCTCATCAGTGGCTTGACCAACTGATGTGAACTTGCACACGGGCATTGACCATTAGCATATGCACGGAAGTGCAACGCCCGTTTTTCACATTCCCAAAATGTAAGCCGTTTATTAGCGTTTTTGTGTAACGGCGGCGATTCTGCGTTCAGGCTATGGGATGCTTGGGATCTGTCGTCGCCGTGGTTACAGCTCCGCAAGCTATGGGATATCAAAATACACATGCGTCAAGTTACGGCTGCCGAGTGCCGACCATGGCCACTGCCACACGCAGCAGTCTTAACCCATTAATACCTGGGACGCATCTGTGTCACTTTTAGATTTCTTTAGGCTATTCAAAAATAGCAGATATACAAGCTCATAGCGCGGCACCGAGTGCCGCGCTACGAGCTTGTAGATCTGCTATTTTTGAAAAATCGTGAAAAAATATTTTATATATTTTTTTCAAAAATCTGTTAGGATTTAGAAAACTTTTTAAGAATCGGACTCAGGCCTTAATGGGTTAAAAAGGACTTTCATTAATGCCCCGTGTCCACACACACTGCGCTTTATATGCAGGAGGGCGCTTTGGATATCATCTTCAGAGCACTAGCACGCACATTCACACGTGCAATGTTCCAATCCAGGTTGTGTTATTTAGCACACATAGCTCAAACAGCTTAAACATCAACTTCTCATGGCTGTGGGGGAGAGAGCGCACATCCCCGGGTAGCATAACGGAGCACAGCGCCGGCTCCGTGGACCCCCGCGAAGCATTTGCTGGGGGTCCGCGGACTCCCGCGGACCATTCGCTCGGGGACCGTCCGACCTTCCTCACAGCTGCGGACAAAAACTTCTCTCTGTGAATCACAACGTGTGAAGCTGCCTTGTGTGTGTGTGTGTGTGTGTGTGTGTGTGTGTGTGTGTGTGTGTGTGTGTGTGTGTGTGTGTGTGTGTGTGTGTGTGTGTGTGTGTGTGTGTGTGTGTGTTGTAACTGTCACCAGGCTGACATCGACTCATAGGAACACAAGCCTTGCCCACACACACATAACTAACAGTCTGCAAATATTTTGAGTGTACACATCCCCGGGTATGGACTAGTTATTATTTTTTAAGTGCCAAAAATATCACGAGCTGTACCGTTTTGTTCTGTGACATGAAAGTACAGTACATCAAAACTGTACCGGTTGTGTGTTTTTTTTGTAACTGGAATGCTAATATAGGCCAATACTAAAGACCCTAGGTGCAGCTCTGTTGCAATGTGTCATCAGTAGCCATTAGTAGCACTCTGAAAGCAGCATTCATTAGCCAGACAATGGTGTTAAAAGTACTGTGAACATGCTGTGTTGTGGAAATTAAATATTTCCTCGGTGAGGTGGACTATTTGATACAACAGATGACAAAAATATCATGAAAAGATGATATGAGTAATGTATAGAAATGAGAATAGACAAGGTACTAAAAGAAAACGGACAGCGAGGCAACGGGAGTCTGACACCGAACCCAGTGTTGGTGAAAACTAAATACAGAGTTCCAGGGGGATGAAAGGTTAAGCCCAAGGATACAAATGTAACCATACAGCCCCGGTACAGTATTTTGGCTAAGCAGTTCTCCTCTCCCAGTAAACACTATACGCAGATGGCTCCTTATCTTCTTTGTTTACGTTCCCTGCTACACGCTCCATTCAGACGTAATCATAACAATGTGTAGAAATAATTAGAAGAATTCTGAATTCCAGTCACACAGTTTAACAGTAGTACTCAAATTAGATGAATAATGAATGAATAATAATTCAATAATAGTAATCAATAATTAAACAGGAATAAAATAAATTGAATTTCCGTTACATACTGCACAAAATAGTTCTAATACAAAACCTAGCATCTCCTGGACAGGGCGTTTAATACGCAAAATGGTGTCAGACCCCGGGCATTTAAAAGGAACCAGGCGGCTTTTTGAGGTAGGGATACTATTTGGAAATATACAGTATATAGCTCAAATCTACCCCGAGGAAGACTACATTGTCAAAATGTTGCTTTTAATAAACTTTTGCATCGTGGCTAAGAGTTGCGCAGCCTCATCCTTTTCAACAATATAGCTCAAATCTAAAATGGCTTTTCTGGTTTCCATATTCTGGGTGGAACATTAGCAAACAAAAAGTGACAAAGTACATGAGCTATTTATGGCGAAGAGATTTGGTGTAGAGTAGACGGGGGGGAAAAGCGGTCCAAATACAGAGCCAATTCCAGTTTACTAAGTCTAGAGGGTTCAAGTGTTTAATTACATTTAAATTTCAAATACATTTGGCAGTGGTTTTGAAAATTCCCACTCATATTTCCCATAGGGCATTCAGATTAAACTCCATACGACAGAGACGCTAATCCTTGGCAGACACACATTTACAATGCAAAACGACGGCTTCAGCTAACCTGCCACATTCTAACCTGTTAACTATTCTAATCTAAAGCCCTCACTTTGAAGCATCTTCCTGGTGTGTATAGCTGTGGACATCTGCTTCTCGTGAGTGTGAGCGCGCGCACGCACGCACATACATACTAAACAGTATAACATACACAGATTACACACACACCTCCTTCATCTTAAGAAAATCATCCAAAGAGAGCTACTTGATACCGTTTTCTCATTAAGCTCAAGAGCTGTGTCCGAAAAACAGCAATACCACCCCCACCTCCCAAAGGAACACGCACGCACGCACACGCACACACACACACACACACACACACACACACACACACACACACACACACACACACACACACACACACTTCAATTTTACTAAAGTGTCAAATCACAACAAGTTGTCTCAAGACACTTTACATGTAGAGAAGAGACCCAACAGTCCCACCCTGAGCAAGCAATTTTGCGACAGTGGCAACGAAAAACTCCCCCTTAACTGGAAGAAACGTCAGGCAGACCCTAGGCTCTAGGGTGGGGGCCTTCTGCCTCGACCGTGTCGGGGGGAAAGAAGAGAGAGAGAGGGAGAGACAGAGGAGAGACAGAAAGAGATACAAGTAGTAACAATAACAATAGTAGCAAATGTAATAGTGTAAGATAGTATATGATAATATAATATAGTACAACAATAAAGTGTATGCAGTATATAATGGTATAATATAAGAATGTTAAGATAATATACAGTATAGTGTAGTGGTACACACACACACACATCCATGGAGATAACAAGGCTTACACAAACTGCTGGAGCCGAAGCTCAGAACCATGGGAGCTGTCAGGCTTACTTCCGTGTGACACCTGCAAGCTCTCTCACACACACACACACACACACACACACACACACACACACACACACACACACACACACACACACACACACACACACACACACACACAGGCACCAATGACCGAAAACAAAAGGCATACGTGTACACGACACACTCAAAATCATGAGCGCACATATAAACCCATTCATGTGGTTGCATCAATACACAGTAAAACCCTCTGTGTAAATGAATCCTTTTGTAACTCTGAAGAGTGTCTATCCCTTCACAGTGTCTATCCCTACCAACTTCACTGTGAAATCCTGCAGCAACTATACAAAGTGAGGCTCGTGTCAAAATATACTTTACTCGTTCAGTTCCTAGGTGCTGCAGACGTTTAAGCTGGCAGCGTACTTCAAAAGAAGTCAAAGTTCTCTGCGGATGAGATTGTGTTATACTAATAACTCCATGCGGCTCCACTTGGAGCGCTGAGCGTTAGACCACGCCCTATACTGTACACTGCTGGAACGGTCATTATGTCGCCTGGATCTCCACTCTTTGTTTACATCACTCTCTGATGCGTTTTGACACATTTGTCTCTGAGATATCACCATGTCTGGCAACAGACACTCTCTTCAATGGACAATTGATTGATTGAATACTTTATCAACAGTTTGCAAAAAGTACAGTTATACAATAATGCTAAAAAGATAACACGCCTGGGCCGCGGCGTGGCAGTCCAGGCACCCTAAGGCTGCAATGCCAGCCTGACAGCGGGTCGCGGGTTTGAGTCCCGATCTGAGTCCTGATCCCGACGACCTTTGCTGCGTGTCACTCCCTAATCTCTCTCCCCTTTTCCTGTCAGTCTACTGTCCTACAAGTAAGACGCGCGAACGCGGGAAGCGAACGCCAACAAAAATAAATGATAATGAAAAGAAATCATTTAAAAAAAAGTAACCAATAAAAAAATATATAAAAAATAAAATAAAAATCTGCGTTAAAAGGAGCATCTTAGAAAAATACAAATTCACAAAAAAAAAACTTTGAATGTTTTTGAACAATTCAACAAAGTGTTTGAAGTGGCTGTTTCACCCACTTCCGGGGGGCGGAGCCAAAATCCGAGCCCGAAGTATTTGTTCGTAGACCCCCACTTAGGGGGGGTAGAAAAAGTTTCGGAGCGATTCGGGCACTTTTCATTTAACATGGGGTTTCAATGGGGAGTTTTTAGGAACCTTCTCCGGGGCGTGGCTTCCGGGGGAAGGGGCGGGCTTAAACGCAACCTTGTCAGGTGTGTTCAGTTTTCAAAGGCCTTTCATTTGATGTATGGTACGTCTATATTGGACATTTACTTGGCTGCACACAGGGCTGAGGCAGTGCACGCACACAGACACACGGAGACGCACACACACAAGCCGAGCACGGTTTCATAGTAAGCTCCACTTGCGCGGAGGCGCGCGGAGGCGCGCCTCCTTCCGCTGCGTTCGCAATCAATAAAGGCATAAAAACCCAGAAATAAATCCCCCAAAAAAAGAAAGAAAGAAAAGATAACACAAAAAGCTTGTTTCCATTGTGGTCCTACAGTACAAATTCAATTCATCGAGACAAATAAAGACAATGTTCTGAAATGAGTTTTCTTTCTGCGAGATACTGATCATATACTAACCTCTCTGTAACCTTCGAGATGGAACATAGAATGGAAACAGGGCGGTCTAATTTGCTTCCTTTTTTTTTGTACAGAGGGGGTTACTCTCGCAAGTTTGAAATCGTGTGGGACTTGACAGTGACTGATGGAGAGATTTGTTATGTGGGCAATGACTGGAGCAAATAGAGGCGGCTGCGTCGCTGAGAAATCTGGAGGGGATATTGTCGTGGCCAGTGGCCTTGTTTGGTTGCAGAGCACTCAAAAAAAGTCTGTTCTATCTCTCTCTCTCTCACTCTCTAAGCTATTGTGAGCTTGTACGTCGGAACGAACAGAATAGGGATGCTGGGGTTCAAGTGGTTAACTGTTGCTTTTGTGCTCTCCACTAGAGAATCGGGCACGTAGCAATTTGATTCACTCCTCTAACACAATGGTTCTCAACCAGTGGTCCTTCAGGCGGTTTCAGGTGGTCCCCAGCTAAATGATGGAAGAGTTTGTAACCAAATGGACCCTTATAGATCTTTAACTCTGAGAGCGTGGTTTCATTTTCAAGAGTTCAATTATTGTTAAACATCTGCATTACTTAATTAAAGAATTGTTAATTTGATCAACGTTTGCCTGTTAATCTCTCCTATGGTACCAACATCAATACAGCATGACATTGTGGACAAAATCTCATCCAACGATTACAAAATATTCTAAGTCTTGGGTCTGGGAGGCAAAAATCTCATCAAATGGTGGTCCGTGGTTCAAATGCCGAATAAATAATGGACCTTGATATGAAAAAGGATTTGAAATCCCATTTTAACACAAACAAATGTGACCTGAACTGAGCATAATGAGGCTGAAGACAGACGAGTCGTCTGTGTAATTGTGTATGTTTCAAAAACACCGGGACCGGCTCTTTAAAGCTCACGCCAAGTGCAATTCTAGCCCTCGCACTAAATATAAGCCTCTTCCAAATATGGTCTGTGGGATGTGACCTTTACAAGGGACCACATTTCAAAGCTTTGCTATTCTTGCTTGGACACCACAATAACAAAAATGCACATACATGGTGCAGAAGATAAGATGCATGGAAGCTCTTTCACACAGAGATGTTAACCCATCCAATCCGGGAACGCATCTGTGTCACTTTAGATTTTAGCTATAACCATTATTTTATACTTTGGCTATTCAAAAATAGCAGATCTACATAGATCTGCTATTTTCTTTGAAAAATCGTGAAAATGTGTGCAAATCTTTGAATATATATATTTTTAAAGCGAACATTTGTAACTCAAATCTTAGCTTCTGGAGGTCACTGGAACAAAATATTTTACAAATGTTTGCTTTAAAAAATATATATTCAAAGATTTGCACAAATGTTCAAGATTTTTCAAAAATAGCAGATCTACAAGCTCATAGCACGGCACTCGGTGGTGAACTCGAAGAAAACGAGCACTCCTTTTTCAATCTGGTTTTCCAACACACACACACACACACACACACACACACACAGTATATATAAACATGTCACCATGAGCGACTGCGCTGCAGAAACAAATCAACATGTCAAACTGTTGCAGATGGCGAGTTAGGAGGGGGGGGGGGTTCCAAAGAATATCGTTACCGATAAGGGCCGAGGCAGCCAGCTGCACCTGCTGCGTTCTCAGCAACTCCATCACCACACCGTTGGGAAATCCTCCCCGTAGAACAGCCATTTTATTCACCACCAGAATATGACAGTAGAACCTCATTGACAGTAATGTTGATCAGATTTCTCCTTGCAATAATGCTATACGTCTATGTGATGAACAAATGATGATATTAGGGATGCTAATATATTGTTATTGTCGGTTAACAGTTAATTATCAACATCCCAGACAGACAGACAGACAGACAGACAGACAGACAGACAGACAGACAGACAGACAGCTGTGAGCCCTGAAACAATTTGTTCTCTTAACCCATTAAGAGCGGGGAGGGCATCCGTGTCATTTCAGATTTCTTTGGCTATTAAAAAAATAGTCCGCGGCCAAATACATATCATTGTGGGGGTCCTTAACATGGCAAAAGTTTGAGAACCACTGATATATGAACAAAGGTTGTTTTTTTTGTTAGGATCTAGAAGATATTTGTAGAATCTCCAATCTCCATGAAGCAAAGATTTGAGTTAAAAATGTCCCTTTAAAAAAATATATATGTTCATATTATTCAAAGATTTGAGTTAAAAATGTCCCTTTAAAAAAATATATATATTCATATTATTCAAAGATTTGCACAAATGTTCAAAAAAATTATAATAGCAGATCTACAAGCTCATAGCGCGGCGAGTGCTATGAGCTTGTAGATCTGCTATTTTTTAATAGCCAAAGAAATCTAAAATGACACAGATGCACTACACACACACACCCAGGTTTGACCCATCTACATTATTTAACCCTTCACTGGTTATATCTGAGACGTTTTTTTATTTATGAGAATGGTTAAGGGTTAACGTATGAAGAAAATATGATATATCTCCAGAACTAGTCGACTACTTTGTATTAGTAGTCAGTATGACCATTCAAATTCAGTAGTCTCGTGAATGCCCTAATCGACATACACACAAAACGTATGTATAGACTGATGCCGGTAGTATGACATGGTATACTGTATTATTGCCCAACTGTACATGTGGGTGTAAATGATTCATATGTGTATCATTTGACAGCCAGGCTGTTTGAACATCTTTAAGTGTATGTGTCAATGTGTGTACTTAACTGTTAGCTCAATTGTGCGTGAACAATAATGTGTGTGCTTTTTGGCAAGACGCGCACGCGCGCGTCTGTGTGTGTGTGTGTGTGTGTGTGTGTGTGTGTGTGTGTGTGTGTGTGTGTGTGTGTGTGTGTGTGTGTGTGTGTGTGTGTGTGTGTGTGTGTGTGTGTGTGTGTGTGTGTGTGTGTGTGTGTGTGATCAGAGTGACTCTTTAGGCAGAGTGTGTAATGTGCAGATGGGTGACTGTGAATAGGAGATAGCTTTGAGTCATTCTGTCACTATAAGCAAATGTTTTACCCAAGCACACACACACGCACACGCACACACGCACACACACATGCACGTGCACACACACACACACTTTTTGCAATTATGCCTCCTCTTTCCATCTCTCTCTCGCTCTCTCTCGCTCTCTCTCTGTGAATATTTTAGTATTGATGACCCCATTAGAGATGATAACACAGTGCAACCTCAGCATCCTCACCAATACACACACACACACACACACACACACACACACACACACACACGCACACGCATGCATTCACATGCAGACACTCACGCCCACTCACTCATCAACAGAGTCAGGTTACAATTCTGCCGTGTGTATGTGTGTGTGTGTGTGTGTGTGTGTGTGTGTGTGTGTGTGTGTGTGTGTGTGTGTGTGTGTGTGTGTGTGTGTGTGTGTGTGTGTGTGTGTGTGTGTGTGTGTGTGTGTGTGTGTGTGAGAGAGGAGGATAGGGGAGCTGACTTCTTGGCGCCAATCCAATAAAATGACATATTTTTCACATTGAACCCACTTATCAGAGTCACGGCACAGTCGCACACACGGAAGCTTGTGCACAGACAGACTGCACACCGCGTCTCTCACACACACACACACACACACACATCACACAAATCACAAGGGACAAGCCTATTGGCTTCCGATTCACAGCAAGATGATGCTGCCCAGATATGGTGTATTGAGTATGAAAATAGCCCATTATCTCTCCCTATCTCTGTCTCTCTATCACACACGCACACGCACACACACACACACACACACACACACAAGGATCAAAAGCACTGGAGCTATCTGATGCACCGGTGACCCTTCTCATCAGTTATTACTGACCATGTTGTCTGTCTGTCTGTCTGTCACTCACTCACAGACAGACAAATATTCAAGCTCTCTCTCTTTCTCTCTCTCTCTCTCTCTCTCTCTCTCCCTCCATCTAATATCTAAACTCCAGGCAACTGAGCCTCTAATGTGTAATGTCATCTCTAGCAGCACTATCAGGAAGCGGACCACGCCGACCGCGCCAATAAAGCTAATCATAAAGCTAGCAGCCATATTCAAACAGAGAAGAACAAGAGGAACCCAAAGGATCAAATATAATGAAAACTGCACTTTTCTTAACACTCCTGTAATGAAATATCCCAACTTTCAGTAATGATTTGACACCATACGAAAGCCCCTGTAATGATGTTCATGTATTGTAGTGGGATAGGGTTCTCTCTGTCCGTTCCGAAGCAGACACTCATATCCCCAGGAGAAGATTCTGTGTAATGTCATGGTGTCTGCAAAACTGGTTTCCTTATTAGTGTCAATGAAACTGGTTCTCAATCCCAGTCCAGACTTCAATTTCAGACCGACCGACCGACAGTCCAGACATAGTATTTGCTTTCAGTTCTGCAATGTACGCAATGTATGTGCAATGTACATTGTACATTGTACATTGTACAATGACAATTACAATGTACAATATACAATGTATAGATATTATAATGATACTGATATGAGACTAGATATCAACTGGTATTTTGTATATCATAATATTGTGACATATATTGTGATATACGTGTTGTTTTACTGGTTTCAATCACTTAAAAGCCTTATTTTATGTTTTCAGAACGTGTGAGCTTGTGGGTCGGCTGTTTCTGCAAATTTGTGTTATTATCACATATTAAGTTATTATCACAATACGATATTATCTTCACAATATCATAGAGTTATTTGGTCAAACTTTTTTTAAATATTTATCATGATAGGGCTAGTGCGTAGGCGTGTACAGTACCAGCAGTATTCGGGGGTCCCCACCCAGGTTTACAGCGGTTAGGCTGTAAATGATTATTTGTGATGGTATCCTGGACCCTGTGTTGAACCTGGGTGAGCCAAAGATGATCAACTTTCACCACAAAGCCTGTGGAAAACAAAAGGTCAGTCCCCCCTGCGGTGGCATAACACAGTTCACATGAAGTGCAGGGCAAAACAAAGATCACAATCTATCCTGATATGTTCCAGACATAACGCTAGCAGCTACTGTATTGTGAGAGAGGGGGGGGGCGTGTCAGCTCATATGATTGGATTACAAGCAATGCCTTCAGGTTAAGATGTTTAATAAATAAATACAAAGTTCAGAATGATGTGTGTGTGAACCGTTTGGATGTTTCTACATGTTCTGGTCACGGCTAATTAACTGAATTAACTGAATCTTTTTGCCACACAATTGTGGACCTCATGTCAACACTCGTCTCTGAACTCTGAACTGCATGAACTTCATCAGAAAAGTTACTGTAATGTAATGAGTTGTACCCAAGTCACTGCAAACAATAACCTACTACAGTGTATTGGATGATGAACTGATTTACTTGTTATTCAATCACAAAAGAATATTCACTCATTCATTTTTCTGCCCAATTTAGTTACGGTATGCCAATTGATTCCTCCCCACACACATTGCTGTGTGTTGTCACTGCTGTTGTATCCGACTGACTCACCTGCCAGTGAGGAGCCTCCACCGGGAGGACGTAGAGCCTTCGTCCAACTCCTCCCGCCCAACACTTAACAGTTGACAGGTGCCGCCCCCCCAGCCTGCTGTGACAATTATCACCCTCCCTGCCCGGCTTCCCTCCATCGAAAGGGAACACTGGCCACTGGCCTCAAACACGGGCCAATTTTGTTCGTGTAGACTCTCGACAAAGCCGGATGCACCGCGGGGGATTCGAACACATGACTTCCGCGGTTGGTGGGCAGGCACTTTATCACTGTGCCACCCGAGCGCTCATTCATTCATGCATCCATTAATTCTACCAAGAAATTTGAAACATATAATTATGTCAGAAAGGGGGTAATGGGGAAATCCTCACAGAAATAGCTCTCAAAATGGTGTGTCTATCTTATCTATCTGATCTATCTCTTAAGTACTCTGATAACGGATACAGCATTAACCCATTGAATCCGGGAACGCATCTGTGTCATTTTACATTTATTTGGCTATTCAAAAATAGCAGATATACAAGCTCATAGTGCACTCTCGGTGCCGCACTATGAGCATGTATATCTGCTATTTTTGAATAGCTAAATAAATCTTAAAATGACACAGATGCATTCCGGGTCTTAATGGATTAGTAGGCTACTCTGACAGTGGGTTCTGCACTAAGTACCGTACTCTGACTGTGGCGGGTACAGCACTAAGGCAGGGATTCTCACCTGAGGGCTGGAGCCCACTGCTGGACCGTGAGGATATTGCAAGTGGGCCCCCAAATAAATGGCAAAACACAAATATTTTATGATAACATGAAATAAAAATACATAACAAACATAAAAAATATAATGTAAAAGAAAAGTCAGAAAAAAACACAATCGATTGATTTCTTTTTAAAATAGACATGCTCTGAACAAGCAAGGAAAAGCAAAGCATCTGTGTCATTTTAGATTGGCGTTGGCTATTAAGAAATAGCAGATCTACAAGCTCACAGCGCGTCACTTTGTGCCACGCTGCAAGGTTGTACTGTACATCGGCTATCGTTGGACATTTTTTGGAAAAATCTTGAAAGTGTTTTGAATTTTCTCTTCTGGGAGGGTCCCCGGCACAAAACATTTTCAGATGGGGGGGGGGGGGTCCCGCAGCCATGGTATAATATATATAATGTGGTGGTCCTTGGCACAAAAAAGTTTGAGAACTACTGATTTAGAAAGCCATTTGTAGAATGGGCCCCAGGTCTTAATGGGTTTAACGCACTAAGTAGTACTCTAACAACTCTAAGTAGTACTCTAACAACTCTAAGTAGTACTCTAACAACATGCAGTCGGTGGTTCCAAGAACAGAGCAACAGTGAGGAGAAAGCCTGAATACAACTTGGCCCGCTTAACAAACCATTCTGTTCCTTCATAATCGCTTGAATAATTAAACAGTTTGGGAGGCAGGAAAAGGTTAGGATCGTGCGACTAAAGCATGGCTGTCCTTATATAGCCTACTGTTAGATCTTCTGTAATTGTTTACATTATGAGGCAAAGCGTCAGATCCACAGTTTTACTGGGGGGGGGGAAAAAGACATATTGCAATTCGACGCTTCTGGCTATCAGAGACAGCAGTCTATAGGCTAATGGTGTACTATTTCTGCCTGCACAGACTGATTAATGAATGAAATCAGAAATCTATTTGTAGCTATTGACGTTTTTATTTCCCCGATGTCTGGTTACACATTTGCTGCTGGAATCGTTGCTGTTTCAAATTGCCTAATAGAGATAGTGATGTCAAGTTGGTGATGTCATGGCTGGGTCATCGCTACCGATATAGCGCTGTAAAGAATGCTCACGGTGGTGACATCATAGAACTTCATCAGCAATCAGCATCAACATCCTATCTCTGTGGTTCTCAAAGTGGGGTCCGAGGACACCCAAGAGGGTCCTTGAAGGGGTTCCCGAGGAAAATGATATATAAATTACAGTATCAAACTCAGTTGAACCACTTTAGAATTATATTATACTTCAGATATTTGAAAATAGCAGATCTAGAAGCTCACAACGCCTCGAGATGTGCTATGTTGTGAGCTTGTAGATCTGCTATATTCTGAAATTCTTGAAACATTCAGAAACATTTTGAATAATTTAAGACTTTTAAGTTAACATAATTCTTCTCTTATGGGGGTCCATGGCACAAAATCCTTACAGATCAGGGTCTGTGGCCAAATACATATATATATAATCTGAGGGTCCTTGACATGAGTCATTTGACAGGAAATCTGTTCAAACTAAGCGTGGGGTGTTGAGTATTGTGCTGCTTTCAATCACTTTCCACTTTAACTGTCAGCACAGTAAAACCCCTTAGTTAATTTCTCCACTTGGAACTGACTACCACTCAGTGCAGTCCATTTGGTTCCATTTGTCTACTCTCACAGCTAAAGAACTTAAGTGAACACAGAATGTATCTGTTTATTTATTGTGCTGTGTGGGCATTTCAAGCAGGGACTAATGCTTGGCAAAGGGAGTGTGTCACTGTGTCACCCTGTGTGATCCCACCATGTCCCCTCTATGTCACCACCATCACCACCACCAGACAGACTACAAGGCTCCAATGTGCACCCAGCACCACAACACAACAAGTATACAGTGACAACAAGCCCGCATCCTCACTCACACCAAACAATATTTATTATGTGTGAGTGTGTGAGAGTGAGAGAGAGAGAGAGTGACACACACATTCAAAAACACACATAAAACACGTGTGTGTGTGTGTGTGTGTGTGTGTGTGTGTGTGTGTGTGTGTGTGTGTAATAAAAAGCACACATCAAACACCCGGCACGCGTACAGTCAGGAACACACAGACACTTGACAGCAGCAGCAACAGACACTTACATCTCTGAGGACGGAGGAGCCTGGCTACGGCAGAGCAGCGCGTGTCCGCAGGCTTGTCCCATCGCGCATCCTGACGTGCGGCGCGTCTGTCCGGGTTGAACGGAGCAGAACAGCAGGGTGGGTGCTGCACGGTGGAGAGAGGAGACACAAGTCTGTCTGTCGAGGCTGGGTGCTGGAGAGACTGGATGGGTGTGTGCTCCTCTCTCTCTCTCTCTCTCTCGCTCCCTCTCGCTTTCTCTTACACACACACACACACTCTCTCTCTCTCTCTCTCTCTCTCTCTCTGTCTCCTTCCCTATTCTCTCTCTCTCTCTCTCTCTCTCTCTCTCTCTCTCTCTCTCTCTCTCTCTCTCTCTCTTTCTTTCTTTCTCTCTCTCTCTCTCTCTCTTTCTCTCTCTCCTTCCCTTCTCTCCTTCCCTACTCTCTCTCTCTCTCTCTCTCTCTCTCTTCTCTCTCTCTCTCTCTCTCTCTCTCTCTCTCTCTCTCTCTCTCTCTCACACTGTCTCTTACACACACTCTCCACTGTTGCCATGTCTGTCTACTTATTATAAGCGACTTTGAGCTTGTTTTTCTGTAGTTGCTTGTAAATATTGGTAGTTGTTGTTGCGTTGTTTGTGGTTTTTTTGGGGCTTGTTCCACATTTTTTTTATTATTATTTAAACCGGTGGTTCTCAAATATTTTCATAAAAATGTTTTGTGTGCATTTGTGTTTTAGAATGTTTCAAAAAACTATTCAAAATATTCCACATTGTATTGCAAGAGTTTTTGAAAATAGCCGATGCATATAGGTTTAAAAGTGCTCATGTGGCCTAATAGTTGCTGTCTTTTTGGGCTTGTTGTCCTAGACCTGTTTGCATATTACTCTCACAAAATATGGCAACTCTCTCTCTCTCTCTCTCTCTCTCTCTCTCTCTCTCTTCATCTTCTCTCTCTCTCTCTCTCTCTCTCTCTCTCTCTCTCTCTCTCTCTCTTCTCTCTCTCTCTCTCTCTCTGATTGGCTGAGAGAGAGTGTGTAACTGATACTATAGTGCTGTGGTGGAGTGATGAGAACAGTAGCCTAGAATCTACAGTAGATAAGAGAGAACGTGGTGGAAGGCAAAACCTACAGTATCTAGGCTGCTATACTGTACATAAAAGCCACAACTGAACAAAACACGCTCCACAGGGGGCTGTCTGTCACTGTCACCTGACTATAGTCATTAGTCCATGTAGCCAACTAGAACATACTTTAATGAGATATGTGGTCAGCATATAAGCCTATATAGGCATGAATAAACTAGCCTACACACTCAAAGGCACAGTGTGTTGGTCTTGTTACTATACCTACTATCATAGAATACAAACAAACAAGGTTTATCGCAAACTACGTTGCTGCCCAGTGGTATAGCATATATATGACCACAGACCTCTGACCACATCCACATGCAGTGTGGTGGACAGTAATGAAGTACATTTACTTGAGTACTCTTGGATTCTTTCACGCTACATTTTAATAAAAAAATATTGTACCTTTGACTCCACTACACGAAAATATCAGATCTACAAGCCCTAACGAGATCTACGAGCTTGTAGCTCTGCTATTTTCACTATTATTGATATTTCTTATTGTATTTTTAAAGTATTTTTTACTTTGGAATACTTGAGTATTTTTAAAAGTGAGTACTCCGGTAGTAGTACTTTAACTCAAGTACAAATTTGACAGAGCAGGAGTATCTATACTTTGACTCAAGTACTGGGTTTGAGTGGTACTTGTCCATCACTGCCCAGTGCAGGGCTCATCAATATGTCCATACACTGGACATATTGTTCTTATTTTGATCATGAGACCCAATTACTGAATGCCAGTCTCCAGGTTTTCTACACTGATTTACTATGACACTATATGGCACATTAGGAGTGCACTAGTACATTGGTTATCAAATTTTCAAGGACCCCATAACTCAGTGTACATTTGTACACTCTCAAGAGTTACAGACCTGTAAGGGTCCATTTGGTTCCAATTGTACACTCTCAGAGTTACAGACAAGGGTCCATTTGGAACCCCCTCAAGGTTCTCCCACTTTGAGAACGACTGCACTGATACATTTAAGGCTATAGCTCAATGTGTTTCCAGTAATATTATTGTCAGCTCATTTTGTATGTCCATGGCAACAAAAAAAAAATTGACCAAAATGTTTGCCACAAGCTGGCCTGGTGATGACCCCTGGCCCAGTGGTATAGCATGGGACACTGGTGTCAAGGTCCGGATCTCTTACCATAGAAGGTAAGAGATCTTTGCAATAAAAGCTGCACTTACCAGCACCAGAACCACATAGAGCAATGCAGAGGGCTCCCAAGGTTAATTATCTACCTCTTATCTACAACTCTAACAACAGATAACGTCAGAGACCTATTATAGCTTAACAATTTATGGTATAGAGTTGATCTTTTCAAGTGTATGCCCTTTATCGGAAAATCTGATCGCAATTAGGCTAATCATCTTATAAGTATATACTCTCATTACTGTAAGTGAGTAGCTTTTAGAGTACTTCCTATCATTATTAAGCTTTCACTTGTTTTTTGATGAAGTATTGTACACAACTACTTTTGAAAAAGCAAGAATGACAGAGTAGTCTACGGTTCTGCTCTCATGGCTCAATCAGGATGACATTCCACTGGAGTTGGCTTTGAATCTTTTCCCCCATAAGCCAGTCTCTGAGAAAGCTTTCTCATGAAAAAAAGATGCTTTGGACAGCATCATTGAAGGGATTGGTTGGTACGGATGCATTCATATCATCGCTGTCGGGCAGAATCCTTGTGACTATAATAGAGCGTGTGACAAGAGCTTGTGACTAAATAATAACTATAACTACATTGGATCCTGGAACACTGGATCCTTTTGTCCCTATCCTGAAAAGTAATGGTTTTAGACATGCAAGATTTTCACCTGACAGCAATGATAATGAAATGGTTGCGGTCAGGGTGCCACATTTACCCGTCATTGTGTAACTGTGTACTCTCCAAAAGTATGCAAAAAAGCATGCAAGGGCTAGTTAGACACAGAATTCCTCAAGGTTCTGTGCTTGGACCGATACATACATATGCTTCCTTTAGGTATTATTAGGAAACACTCCATACATTTTCATAGTTACGATTTACAAGCATTTAGCAGCCACTCTTATCCAGAGCGACTAACAATGAGCAAGAGTTATGCAGATGGACTCAATACTCAATTACTGTATGAATATCAATGAAGCCAGATGAAACCAATCAGTTAACTAAAATGCAATCATGTCTTAAGGACAGGATGACCTGCAATTTTATTCTAGTAAGCTCAGACAAAGCTGAAGTAATTTTGTTGGCCAGAATAAACCCATTTGAAGCTCAATGATATTGCTGCTCTGGATTGCATTACCTTGGCCTCCAGCACCACTGTAAGGAATCTGGGAGTTATCTTTCATCTGTCCTTTAGCTCCCACCTAAAACACATTTCAAACACTGCCTTTTTTCACAATATTGCAAAAATCTGGCACAGCCTGCAGAAATATGCAGAAAACGAGTCCACGCATTTGTTATTTCAAGGCTGGATTATTGCAATTCCTTATTATCAGGCTGCCTCAGCAAGTCTCAAAAGACTCTTCAACTGATCCAGAATTCTGCTGCACACATGTACTGACAAGAACTACGAAAATACATATTTATTCCATATTTGATTGCTGTTATTTGACTTGATCTGCATTCCTTTTTTTCTCTATTCTCTCTTCTGTATTCTAAGTCTTCCTGTAAGATCTTGCACAAAGAGCAAAACAAATATTTGACCCACTCTTAATCACCTCTAACCTAGTGACGAGACAGTAAATTGATTCTGATATTATCTCCTCTGCACTCGCTCCCTGTAAAATCCCAGAATAGAATTTAAAATCCTTCTCCTCACCTATCAAATCACGTAAAATCCCTTGCCACTCAAAAACATGTTTATATTTCTACAGTTGACTCCTCTTGGAAGCATGACTTTGATTATACAGATTGTTATGTGCATAACTTGTCACCAGAGCGCAGTTTTAACATTCATCACCCTGAGGTGGGGAACTTCTCTGTACTTCCTCAAAATCTCAGCTGATATCACCAATCCCACACACATATCATGGAAGAATATCTCTGCTGTAGGGCAGAAACCAACTGTGTCCAAAATATTAACTTTTCAGAAAATGAAAACATGTTTTTAAAACAACACAATACTGCCTCATCAAAGTTGGTTTGGTGACTTTATACATTGTCAGATAGTTGCATGTGTCCTTCAATTATCATCACTTTACCCCAATCCAGCTCAAGTGGAGTTAGAAGGTTTTTGACCAGTGAATATGGAGATACCGGTAGTTATGTCCATCATTGATTAGAATGACGAAGTTGGAGATAGGTGGTTTGACCAACAGTTTGAGGATCCAATGGAGTTAGGAGGTTTAGTCAGTAGCACTTTTTAATACTTTTCATTAGTTCAATATTTGTAAAAACCACACACAGGCGTAAAGGGTGTTCAATAGCACTGATTTATTAAAGATCAGTGCTATTGGAAAAGGCAAGAAGCGTAGATGCACTGCGAGGCGACAGCTTAGCTAACAACACTGTAGAGCTCAAGACCCTGATGCTAGGAGAGTGTGAAGGGCAGCGATTCAGGAGTCCCGAGTGGCTAGACCGCACTCTCGCATCGCATTAAAGAAAATAAAAAAGGGGCACGGTGGCGCAGTCGGTAGCGCTGTCGCCTCACAGCTAGAAGGTCCTGGGTTCGATTCCCGCCGGGGACGCTGTGGGCACTGGGGGCGTGTCTTCTCCTCCGCGTCATCAGCGCCCATACCCTAGGTGGGGTTGGCGAAAGGGCCTACTCTGTGTGGAGTTTGCATGTTCTCCCCGTGTCTCCTAGGGTAGTTAATACCCTCACAAAAACATGTAGTAATCCTGGTCACTATACCGCCTCCCCCATGACAGCCGGGGCGCCTGATGGAGGGGAAGGGAACTGGTTGGAATAACGTGTTCCTTCCACGCGCTACGTCCAACCAGGGAAACTCCCCCCTGTCAGGTGACAAGAAGGTCAGTTGGCTCTCATGCCTGAAGGAAGCATGAGCTCGGCCCTGGCCTCCCTACTGTGGGGTGACAGGTGTAATACTGGTGTAGGGCTGGTGTAGTGCCCAGGATCACTTAGGAAATTGGCACCGGGTGAAAAAAATGGGTTACAAAAATCGCGGGATAAAAATTTAAAGAGAAAAAAAAAGAAAATAAAAAAGTTGACAAACAGAGATAGGCAGTTTGCGCCCGGCAGCGACGCTATGAAAATTGGTCACTTGCTGAAACCTGCAACCAGGCCTATGATATTTACATATTTGTATATTCATGTATCCAAAATATCGAATAGTTGCTATTAAGACACCTTTCTTGAAACTTCACTTCAAATGTTCTCAAAACTTTAAACACAAAATCAAATCTTCAAACTGCATTCACAAAACCCCTGACTCTTCCGTCAAAATTGAACAATCACCTCGAAATCATTTTATCTAAAGCAAACAAGCTTTCAGACCATACACACGTAAGGGATGATGAACAGCTGTGCAGACATTATTGAGTATTTTCTCAATAAATGACTGCCTCGCTGTTCATTATTTTGTTTGTTACACTTAACCACTTAAACCCTATACACCTATTGATCGGAGTTCCCCAGGGATATATACTATAAGGCCCCCTCCTTTTTTGCCTCTACATTAAATATCTTTGCAGAAAATAGCAGATCGACAAGCTCACAGCGTGTCACGTCACAGCGACCCAGAATAGAGTACACTAGGGTTCACTAGGTTTATAAAGAAATCAATAATTTGACACAAAATGTATTTAAAAAGGATTTCATCACAGCAAAGACAATCGGTCCATCCAGCGTAACACGACAGGCTTGGGAAACTATTGTAGGAAGTGTTGATCCAATAGGAAGATTCTGTTGCTGTATTGCTTAATTCTCACCTCAAACGTTTTCCGAAAGATTATTTAGTGTACTGTTTCTCTGTAAAATGACACCGTTTGTTTACTTGGCTGCCATGTTCGAGAGGGCACAAATCAAGCACCACAGAGAGAAATGATCCTGGTGCTCAGTCTATTGACTGAGCACCAGGGGTGGGCAACTCTGATGATGGAGAGGGCCAATACATTTCCACGCTCGCTCCAGGGGACCACGTTGTGCACTCTCACCAGTAGTATACTGTAAACCCCATCACTCAAAGAGCCCAGAATGGTCTGTTCCTCATAGAAAAGAAATTCCTATCAATAAATAACAGAATGCTGTGATTGACCAATCAGAATCAAGCATTCAACCAAGCCATGTATTACAGCCACTTACAGTAATATAGAAACACTACAGAGCATTAATCAAACACTACATTAAACAAAGTTTTAACACAACATTCAAGGCTTGAAGTTACGGAATCGTATAAATATAGAAATCACAGCTTACATTGAATATAATGTATACTGTAAGTATGGCAAGTAATACGATATTGAATGTCTGTATGCTCAGCACTTGCATACAAATGAAGAACAAAGAAAACACATAATGAAAAGCACATTACAATTACACATGAAAATATTGTGCAACTGCAAAATCAAAGTCAAAGAGAGATTAATTCTCTCTCAACATCACGTCTTTGTGCTGCATGGGTCCAGCCCATAGTTAAAAATAAGGGTCCAGCCAGAGGACTTCGTCCACATCACATGCAATATTGTCCCTTTGCCAGGCAATGGGGAAAGACCCATCTAGTGTGTCTGATCCAGCCTTGACAATGTCACCACAAGAGATTTTCCCTGGTACAGTATAAGGGTTTCATTGTTATCAATATTTGTGTCACCTGTGCACTCTGTACTTGCTTATACTTTATTCTGTCCAGTCGGTTTGATCAGATCATTAGAAACAAGTGTGAACCATTTCGAGATGTTGGGTGTAAAGATTGAGAACGTGTGATGAACAGTAGTTGTGTTTAACTTCTGTCACCCGTGTTTAGTAACACAAACGCATCACAGTGCTAAATGTGTTTATTGAGTGAGATTGTGTTTAGAATGTTGCAGTAAGAGTCGATGAGATATGCAAATTTTGTCTAAGGTTTTGCCAAAAGAGAGATTGATTTGACAAAGATTTAGGCCACTAAGCATTTGGTTCAGAGAATGGGGTTTAGTGTTTTAGCAATAGTGGGAAAACTGTAATGAGGGAGAAAGAGTACATGAGTTTCAAGCCCCTTTTAAAAGAGCATTTATTTATTAATTTATTACCCATGGAAAACACTAAATATTATTCATAGATTAGTTTCACATACTTTAAAATGTGTCTGGAGAGGCCTTTAATGGTCAGGTAATAATCTCTTAAAGTGATCATTGTACCCTACTGTATTACACCACTGGCTTCCTCTTCTGTGGAACCATATTCCAGTTTTGTTCCATGAGGCAAATGTCTTCTAAATCCTAACAGTTTTCTGAAACACTTATGTTGCTATAATATCAGTGGTTCTCAAACTTTTTCATGTCAAGGCCCCCCAAAATTATACGTATTTGGCCACGGACCCCCATCTCAAAATATGTAGTTACAGGGACTCCCCAGAGGCAAAGATTTGAGTTACAAATGTTCGCTTTAAAAATATATATATTAAAAGATTTGCACACATTTTCATGATTTATATATTTTTTTGCAGATCTACAAGCTCATAGTCTGCGCTTGTAGATCTGCTATTTTTGAATAGCCAAAGTGTAAAATAATGGTTAAGTGGTTACACAGATGTGTTCCCGGTCTTCATGGCTTAACAGTAAGCTGAAAACTTTCCTTTTTGATAAAGCTTACTGCAGTTACAGTAGGGCTGCCTGTGACCAGCGGGACTTCCCCTGATTCACTGGGGTCTCCATCAGTGCACAATTCTCGTCTCACAGGCGTGATTGCGGACCCCCCTGGCTACAGATTGAAGGTTTCTATGGTTTCGCTGTGCATCTCTGTGTCTCCCGCCTCTCTCGCTCTCTGTCAACCCAACTAGATGGCTGCCTGCCCCCCTACAGCCAGTTTCTGTTTGAGGTTTCTGCCCGTTTGAGGGGAGTTTCCCCCTGCTGCTGTGTGCAGTACTCTACAGTAGGACAGTAGTGGAAAAAGTACTGAAATGTTTTACATAAGTAAAAGTATCAATACTGCAATGTAGCAAAGTACTCTGTAGTCAAAATCAAAAATTGAAATCAACCCATTACCATTAACTATATAATAAATTAAATTACTACTATTACTGAAATACTAATAATAATAACCAATCAAATGATTTTGCACCCTGTAACTTATCTTGGCTCTAGTAACTTCCTTGTCAAAGTAGGCCATTTCCAGTAAGAATTAAAGCTCCCCTACGTAACCTTTTTAGTGAATACATTAATATTTTGACCAATCTGTATGGTAGACTAGGATAATACTATATGCCTAACACGCTGCTCTTCTATTGAGACATTTAGATCATGTGGTAGGTTATGACCACTACCGATTGACAAGTGGTACTGCCTGAGGGTACAAATTCAATTTCATTTTAGGTGTGCTCCAGTGGCTCAGTGGTAAAAAAAAAATCTATCTCAGGTGGGACATGAAAGTTACAGATTGCAGCTGTAACAGCTCTTCTACAAGGAATACAATACTGCAGGGATTTAATTGATTAATAAAAAAACAGGTTCCTTCATTCAGGATTAGGATTAGGGTTTGGTCATAGTAGTGTCAGTTCCATTAACCTGGTACCTGGTCTCTCTGGTCAAAGAATGCGACCGGTGGCAGGCTGCAACAACGGCATGCACAACATCATCTGATTATTTACTGCAAGCCTTTAGACCGTCGCTCCATGGTTTCGTGTGTATGTGCGTGCGCGTGTGTGTATTGCACGTGCGTGCGTGCGTGTGTGTGCGGTTTTTAATAGGAGCATCTTAGGTCACCCAGCTGGTGCTGTCAATCAACACAGAGGACAAAGAAAGTGAGATCAGATGAAAAGGGCGGGGGGGGGAGGGGAAGGGAGGGGGGGGGGGAGAGATGAAGGGACATGAGACAGAAAAACAAGAGCAGGGGCAAAGAAGGCCGTTGAGAAAGATGAAAGGCTCAGACACCTGACTGGGGATAGAGCGGCTGTTTGGGAAGCTTCTACCTGGCTGCAGCTTAGTGTTGAAATGTCCTTGAGCCCCAATTGCTCCCCCAGGTGCTGTACAATGGTTTAAACTATAAAAGAAGAAAAAAACAAGCTTGCACATCCACTGAAGTATAGGTGCAGGACCAACGATACAGAGCCTACCGGCAATTCAAAAATAAAGTCTGCACACTGATGTGGCTTATTTGTTTTTTATTTCAAATAAAGCTTTGACTGGGAGCTTTTTAAGCCCCGGTGTGCAGACTGAATTTTTCGAATTGGCTGTTCAATAGTTGCCCAGTGCTCCTATTAGTTAAGATGGGCTAAATGAAGAGGATACAATAACATGCATAAAGCATATGTGCAAATGTACTTGGGAAATACCCCAAACATAAACTAAAAGTGCACACATTTATTATGATTATTTACATAATTTAAACACTCAGATTTCCATTCACTGTGTACAGGAAGAGAGTCCATGGATGAGGCAGAGATGGGGCGTTGGGGAGGTTGTGGAGGTTGGGGGGGTGCATGGGGAAGTTGGAAGGTGTATGGGGTGGTAGTTAGGGGATGATGCTGAACGAGGCAGACAGGGACACATGGCCGTCAGCCTTATGAAGCTTAATTTGTACTCCAACGCACCCCGGTGTTGCACTACGGATTATAAATTAGCCGCTATTATTGCTGGCTGTGTGTGTGTGTGTGTGTGTGTGTGTGTGTGTGTGTGTGTGTGTGTGTGTGTGTGTGTGTGTGTGTGTGTGTGTGTGTGTGTGTGTGTGTGTGTGTGTGTGTGTGTGTGTGTGTGTGTGTGTGTGTGTGTGTGTGTGTGTGTCACATCTGGTGTGTGTTGACACACAGTGTATGGGTGTGTGTGTACACACACACACACACACACACACACACACACACACACACACACACACACACACACACACACACACACAATGCATTTCGAGGGACTTGTGTGCCCGCCAGGCCCCTGATACAGATTGGACTGAACTGGCACTGACAAGCCAAGCATCCGTCTCCTCTGGAGGTTTCTTTTGAGCACCAGCTGCAGGCTGCGTTTTATTCCACCAGCAGCGTTCCAGTTCAGCCTGACAACTCTCTCTGCAGCCAACTGTTCAAGAGGTACATTATTGTCCCAGAACGTTCTAGAGAAGGCAATCACTTTATCCCCCCCCCCCCCCTGCAAAGAAGATTGCAAATTGAAGGTGCCATTATCAGCATATTGTACATGCTGTGCTTCCTCTATTTGTTTTTTGAGTGGAGTGAATTGAACTCGTTCTGCAACTTTTTTTTTAAAGCCACAGTCCGTGAGTTTTATTTCCTCTCTCGACGGATAGAAGTAGTTGCAACTGTAACTCTCATGGGATTTGAACCCCATGAGAAGAAATTAAACATCTACCCCTCACGCAAGAAAGAATCCTCCCTTGACCAGGGGATATGCTGCGCTAATGAGCTTCCGGCAGTACTGGATAGATAGATAGAATACTTTATCGGCAGTTAAAAAAACATAACAATGTAATTAATTAGGAAAAACACCAACATGGATTATATACAAAAAAGCCCACAAACAACCATGAAACAAAGAAAAATAAATCCTTACATATAAAGTTGTGAGCAGTAGGATAACAGGTACCCTAAGAGAATAATCCAATGCAGAGTGGGCTATCTGGGGTAGGGATCTAACTATGATCAGTTAGTGTTAAGATGGAGCCATGATTTGAGGTCATTCTTGTGAACTAGTAAGTGTCCTATGCCCGACACCAGGCCATGCAGGGTCTAATGTCTCAATGGAAGAGTAGGAGACTACCTCCAACCACTGCAGGTGTACCTTTTCTGGATCAGGGTCAACTTGAAAATCTCTGAAGTGTTCGCGGCCCATCAATCCATTGTGTTCCGGCTTGGATCAACAGTGTACTCTAACCACTTAAACCCCAGCATCCGTATTTGGGGAAAAACCACCGCAGAAAAAATAGCAGATCTACAAGAGCTTGTAGATCGGCTATTTTCTGCGAAAATATTTAATGTAGTGAAAACAGAAAAGACACTATTATGAAAACTCATTTTTTGAAAATACCATGACTTTTCTTACAGTGCTTTTTAAAATATTAATATCATTATATTATTGTGTATTATTATTATCTTAATCTTAATGTTTTGCCAATTATTTGGGAGCCCACTTGCGACATCCTCACGGCCCAACCAGTGGGCCCAGGCCCACAGATTGGGAATGCCATACAGATTGGTTAAAATAACATTTGATTTGGTTAAAATAACATTTGTATTTATTGAAATAAGTTCCAGATTGCAGCTTTCACCTCCTGCGGCTCAGGGGCATGCAGTCTCTCTCCAGTGCTGTGTAAACAGGGAGAACATCTCATTCTGTGCGGTTTTCGGTCCTGTTTAGAGAGGCGTGGGAAGAGAAGAATTATCTGTACCGTGATGAGGTATAAACATCCTAACCCACAAGAACCACTCATTTGCTTCCACTGTTCCACAAGCAGGCCTGATCAGGACACTTCCAAATGCAGGAGGAAGGTGAAGAGTGTAGCTTTCTCCTAAACTGAATTACACAGCAAAATCCTCAGTGTTTATCCAAGAATATTTGCACTCTGAAGGAGTACTTCACTGATTTTCAACCATATCTTCATATAATTGATCCTCACTAATGCTCATTATAATATGGTGTATGGCTCATAGCCTCTGCCAGAAGACCAAACAAAGCATAATATCGACCCCGGCCGTGGGAGAACTGCCTTTTAGGCTAGTGGTTAAGATGTTTGCTTTAGCGTATTTCCCACACGGGAGACCAGGGTTCGAATCCCGGGCGCTACAATGGCTCCATTTCAGTCTTCTTGCTCTGTGTCTCAGAGGCACAGAGCAACGGGATATGGACAATTAAAAATCTGCCTATCGATGACATCATCGGGGGATTCTAAGTTAATGGAAACTTTCTCTTCCTGGAAAGTTAGCATGCTGATTCTGAAATAGAAGCTATTGTTCTTGCATCAATAAAAAATTAAAAAGTTGAAATTTTGTTTGAAATTGCCACTTTAAAGCTTTCTGAACAGTCCACAGCCCTCCTCTGAGACACAGCCAGAAATGCTACGATTTTATAGTAAGCATTAGTGAGGACCAATTATATGAAGATAAGGTTGAAAAAGGGTGAAGTGCTGTACGTATAATTTTAAGGAGCTTTTACTTCACTTCTATTTTCTGATAATTTATACTCCACTACATGATGCTAATGTCTGCAGAACCAGCACAAAATAACTTTACTCTTATGTACCTGTAGGTAAGACGTAACAATAAAGAAACCTTGAACTACAATTATTTGACAGATTCAGGTACTATATCATTACTTTGTAGATTTCAAACATACATACATTTTAAAACATGATTACTGTATGTATTGTTACTAAAGGTTAACTTACAGTACAAAGTAATCAAAATCAGCCCGAAGGTCCGCTGCAACATTAAAGTGATTAACTCATTAATGCATTAGGCCTACTAATTGCAATAAAAATGATATGATTGTGTAATGGGCCATTGTGCATAATGAGCCCTTTACATTTGGTACTGTATGTATATCTTTAAGTCAGTACCATATTTGTATTTTTACTCGATTTTTAATAAAATGTTTACTTGTAACAGAGTATTTTTATAGCCTAAGCCTATCTACATGCTCACAACTTGGAGGTTAAGTAAAAGACATCACAGTACTTCTTCCACCAGACAAAATCCATATCAATGCCATAAAACTCTGGTTCTCAAAGTGAGGTCTGGAGATCCCTAGGGGTCCTTGAGGGGGTTCTAGGGGGTCCCCAGGTAAATCTGTTAACATAGCATCTAAATCGGTTGAATCATTTCAAACCTATACAGAAAATACTTTGGCTATTTGAAAATAGCAGATCTACAAGCTCACAAAGTGTCGCCATGTGATGCGTTGTGAGCTTGTAGATCTGCTATTTTTTGTAGATCTGCAGTTTTCTGTAAAACGTATGTTGCTATATATATAGCTGTAACACCTGGAATTTTTTACTCTGGCCCCAGAGTAGAAAGCCAACATCTTAACCGCTAGACTAAAAGGCTAATTCCCTATATGGGAGATATTAGATTTTTAGGTCATCAGGCTGAGGTTGTGAGCCACTCTGCTATATAGCTCAAATCTAAAATGACACAGATGTTTTCCCCGATTGAATGGGTTAAGATATTTTCAGATGGGTGTCCCCGGCCAAAAACATATTAATTTGAGGGTCCTTGATAAGAAAGACTTTGAGTATTTCACTGCCATAAGAAGTATGCTGGTTTCACTTGCTGTGAAAAGACAGTGACCCTCCGTTGAGAGAGGCTGCTCTTGCAACCTGACAGCTGATTCAGACTGCTGGGGTGCAATAAAACTCATTGAAGCTTATTCTTTATGACTAGGGACATTCCTTTTGTTCCACAGCTTGTGCTCAAGCAACCAGAGCCAAGAAGCCGGCAGATGTGACACCAGAAGCAACCACGAGTGACACTCTTCATTAAAATCAGCCCCGATTTTTATTACAAAATCAAAGTCACCCATTAAACCGAGCCGGCGCGGTTATGCGATCCTCGTTAGAAGAAACAGATTTTTAATAGCATATGATTACCAAGTGTGATGTTCTCAAGTCACTTGGGGCCCTCGTCATAAAGTGATCCCATTTGCACCCTGGCAATAAAGATAGACGGAATAAATGAATCTACAGATGGAGGGAGTGCCGTGCCAAGTCGATCACCATTCTCAAGCAGTGCATGGTGGAAGAAGTAGGGGAGAGCTGCTAAGATTGTAACATTTTTCACTTTTCTGTCTTTTACTCTGCGATCATTTTACCTACATATGTAATATTTTCAAGCAAAGAACCTACACATGTCTGCTATCATAAACCACTTAAAGTTTTTCAATTGATAAAACAGGTCGTGAGTTATTAAACCGAAAGTGGACGCTGTTCCGACGTTACATTTTAAGCGCTTATCAGACAAAAGGTCCTTACACACCGGCGAATGTGGCGAATATACGCAAAATTCGGACTCGTTCCGAATAATTAAAAGACGCTTTTTCGCTTCGCTTTTCCGCTTTTTCGCGCCATGTACGCTTGCATTGACTTTATAAGGTTTTTAAAAAAAGCGTATTATTCGCACGAAAAAATCGCCCCGGTGTGTAAGGACCTTAATTGTAACAGCCATAGTGACAAAAGTAACACTGCTAAAAAACGGCATTAAACAAATTGTTTTCAGCTTAAATCAATTATATTCATTTCAAGCAACTGTTTTACATTGTTTTCATACCAAGGATGTGATATGATAATGTATCAAACGTAAGGAATGTATTAAATCTTACCGGGATGGCAGTTTGAGTAAATTCCATGGGAAAATCCATTGATTACACCTAAACAGATGGGTGTTACAATCGGGTCGCTCTGTGCTCCACTGCTTTGGCTTTGTTTACAGAACAGAACTAACGTGCATAGAGTAATAAAACGATGTAAACTGATGAAGAACAGATACATGCAGATAACCATGTGGATTTTAGCTCGACAACATTAAAGGAAAGATTTGTAGACCAAAGATACTCAAGGTGATTTTTTTTTACTAACTTTAAGATAAATCAGTTTTTCTGCGATAACTTTCTCTAGTCTGGATGAAAATACTTCCTACTTCCTGGGCACGTTCATTACAGCACGTTCATTACGTTATGAGAAAATTGACCAATCAAGAGAAAACATGCTTGTTGCAACCATGACGCGTTACAATCTTGGCGGCTCTCCCCTACTAAAATATTTTACTTGAGTAAAAGTATCAATACCGCAATATAGAAATATTCTGTTACAAGTACAAGTCCTGCATTCAAAATTTACTTGAGTAAAAGTACAAAAGTATAGAGGCATCAAAATATACTTAAAGTACCGAAGTAAAAGTACCGGTACTCATTATGCAGAATGTCCCATTTCACAAGTTTTCAAATGTATAAAATGTCAAAAGAAATCCTTTGAAAATAGCAGATCGCATCACAATGTGAGCTTGTAGATCAGCTATTTTGAAATAGCTAAAGTATATATAGGGCTGAAGTGGTTAATGTATGTTTTGTAATAATAATCTAAATCTACAAATTAACTAGCTACTTAAGTTTTCAAATAATTGCAGTGGAGGAAAAGGTACAATATTTCCCTTTGCGATGTAGTGGAGTAGAAGTATAAAGTATTGAAAATTGGACATACTTTAGTCAAGTAAAAGTACCTCAAAATTGCACTTAAGTACAGTACTTAAGTAAGTGTACTTAGTTACTTTCCACCACTGTCCACAAGCATTGATTTTCTGTATCTAGCAGACACGATGTTATTCAGTAGACAGCAGCAGGGCTCTATGTATTCAAAGACAGGCCACAGATTCAGGCCAGGACTTTAGTGCCACAGCAGCAGCACTCACAAACAAACCCTCTCGACACCATGGCAGACATCTAGCAGCCGTCAGTCCCATCATTTTTTATTTGCTGCATGGGCACAGCTGAGCTACTTTCAATTAAGGAGCCAAATATGAACTGAATTAATGACTGAAACGATCCCCTATAGCGTGCTGCTGGGTGATGATGACTGGCTGCTGCATCAATTCTTCATAACTTGCATCCCCAACTGAACGTGTGGTAGTCTATGCCAGTGATTCTGAAACATTTTAATTTCAAGGACCTTCAATTCCAATTCGATACGAGTTACAGTATAGGCCATGGACCCCTATTTGATAAGATTAATATCTCTGGGGGCCTGGGGCCAATCTAAGCGAAGCAAGTGGCTTCAAGGCCTCAGAGGAATTGTCAGTAGATTGCTAAATAGCTTCTTTCCCCAGACAATCAGGCATATGAATGATCTGGCCAGAGAAATGAACAATACTAACCCATACGCACACACACGCGTGCCGCGCGCGCGCACACACACACACACACACACACACACACACACACACACACACACACACACACACACACACACACACACACACACACACACACACACACACACACACACACACACACACACACACACACACACGTCTGAGGAACGAGAGCAAAATCGTTTTACAATTACGTTCCCGTACACAACATGTAGCCATTGAGAAACAATTGATCTTGAAAAACACATTTAATGTTAGACACGATTTGGTACAATATGGTCTGTGATATAGTCCAGAATTCCTTTACTGTCTATGTAGGCCTACAGTACAGTAGTATAGTAGGCCGCCTACTATACTGTAGGTATAGAGACAGCAGTCCAACATTTATGCTGGGGACCTGTCATGGAATTCTGGTTCAATCAGTAGGCCTATACTTGATGAGGCAAGATATTCGATATATACCAGTGTCTTTTCTGTTTTCTGTTATTGTGAAAATAGCCGATTGACAAGCCCACAACGCGTCGCAGCGCGACGCGTTGTGAGCTTGACAATCTGCCATTTTCTGCGAAAGCTTTCCCCACAATACAGATGCTGGGGTTTAAGTAGTTAATTACATGATATCATGGGGAGAATTACTTTAGGCACAGATCAGTGGTAAGGTAGTTCTGCAAAAGAACACAGGGATCAGACCATAGTTATTACTCTAGTGTCACAAGGACAAGCTGAACCAAAACAAGACGTGCTGTACCAAAATAATAGCCATCAGGCCTAAGCGAAGACATCTTGACATCTTATATAACATGCAGAATATCAGATCATATGATAAGGCAAAAGATGAACATCACAAGCCATGATGTCAGATGCAATAATTCAACCACAATTCTTCTTCAGGACCCCCTGAAGGACCCCTGGGCATCCCCGGACCCCACGTTTATTCAGGCTAGCTACCTCTACAACATGTGTACCGCCGGAGCAGATGTAATCCTTTATGATCTCTGACTGTGCCAGTCAAATGATTAGTGGACGGCTCTCTTTTGACCCGGTACAACATCAATGTTAGGCGTCTCATCCTTTAAGGTCAACTCTTATGCTGCGTTCACACTGGCAGCCACAAAGATACAGGCTACCATTCATTGTCAATGGAAGCCAGCGATACCTCCGACCAGGGGCGGAAATCTGGCTTGAGGGTGGGGGGGTTGGCCGCGCGGGTGCCGAAATCGCACAATTATTTGTATTATTCTAAATGACTTCGGGTTTCCACACCCTCCCGTCCCCCCTGGGATTTCTGCGCCTGCCTCCGACGTTTGTAGCGGCTACAAAAGCTACAACAGCTGCAAAGCTACAAATATGCTGTGTAGCTTTGTATCTGCCAGTAAAGTAAGCCTTTTGGCCCATAGGGCACGAGCCTATCTCCTGTTTCTGTAGCGTGAGGCAGCTTGGTGTACACCCCCAGGCTGGACATGACGCTAGCATGTCACAGGGACTTAGCCCCACTCCAACCGTTGATGCTGAGTGCCAAGCAGGGAGGCACTGGGTCCCATGTTTAAAGTCTTTAGTATGACCCAGCCGGGGATCTAACTGCGACCTTTCCAGTCTCAGGGCGGACACTCTAACCACAAGGCCACTGAGCTGGTGAATGCAGCATTAGACCACACAAATCAACAACTGCGCTTTTACACCAAAACGTGGATTGGTGAATAGGATAAAGCGATTTCATTAGGGACAGCATATTCGCCTGTAACAGGCCATATTAACCTATGAAAATATAAATATAAAATGGTACCTCTACATCTTCTAGCAGTGTCTTTAATTGGTCATTACAGTAAAGATCTTTATTTGGCTATGACACAGAGTCAGTCGGAGTTAGGGACTGATCCTGACAAGGCGTGTGTGTGTGTGTGTGTGTGTGTGTGTGTGTGTGTGTGTGTGTGTGTGTGTGTGTGTGTGTGGGGGGGGGGGGGGGGTGTTCTCTGCCTCCTTCTACTCCACTATCTCCCTGACAGTGTTTGTGCATGATTAGGCACAAAAATAATCACAGCAAGCAAGTCAGCTCACTGTTCAAACCGCCAACGTCTGTGCTCTCTCTCTCTCTCTCTCTCTTTCTCTCTCTCTCTCTCTCCCTCTCTCTCCCTCTGGTTAATCAGATGCTTCAAGCGGTGTCTGTAGCTCATTTGCATAAGCAAAAAAGAGCAGCAGAAAGGATGGTATGGAGGGGAGAGGAGATGGGAGTGATAAACTGTCACCCAAGAATGAGGCGAGTGTGAGTGTGCATGCTCAGACATGGAACACACAATGGCCCTGTCTCTTCTTCTGTTACCTGCTCCCATCTATCTTCCCATGACCCCCCCTCCCACTCATATCTTTCCTTTCATACCTCTATTTCTTCAAGTCCCCTTCCTTGACTTCCTTCAAAACAGGCCTGAAAATCAATCTTCCAAGAGGCCAAACGGGGATGTAACACAGTTCTCCCATAGATAGGGGATGGCATTCATTTATTTTCTTTTTTTATACGTTAGTTATCTCCGCCAGGCCGAAGGCGTGGCAGAGACTATGTTTTGCACCCTGTCCGTCCGTCCGTCCGTCCGTGTGTCCGTCTGTCTGTGAACAGCTAATCTCCGGCACCGTTGGCCTGATTGCAGCGACACTGTGCACGCACAATCCTTGGGCGCCAGGGGTGACGATTTTAGGAAAACCCATTTTTTATATTACTCCTTCAGGTTTTGTCCAAATATCACGCAAATCTGTACACAGTATCTCTATAGTCATGCGATCACGGTGGATCTGTCAGATTTGTCATATTCCATCCTGATTGGCTAAGATTGGCTTCCAAAGTTTGCAGGATTGGTTCGTTGTGAACAAAATGCCCCAAATCATGAGCGCAGTGTGTGATTTCCGTGAAATGTTGCACGCACATTCCCACTAGGCCGAGGAAGAAATGGCACCCTTTTCACATTGGCCTGTTATAGTGCCACCATGGCGGTCACATTAACCTACCTGACCTGGCGGAGACCTGTGCTCCGAGGAGCACTTTTTCTAGTTTTATTTGTGTTTTTGATATTGCAATTTGGTGTTATTTCTGTGCTATGATGAATTGAATAGTCCCCAGGATTTGTTGTTATCCTTTTAGCTCAAATGTCTGACTGTACCTTGTGTTGTTTACATTTCTGTCTAATAAAGTATTCAATCAATCAAATCCTCCCACCTTCAAACATCTTAAGAGCTAGAAGTTTTGTTTTCTTTGCTATCTTTGCTTACTATTCTCCTTGTTGTTATTGTATGTTTACTAGTATTACTTTGCTGTTACAGTGTCTGAGGAACCAGAACAAAATAACGTACTCTTATTATGCCCATACACAAGACGTATAGTGTAACAATAAAGAAATCTTGAACTTGAACCCTCCCAGTCCCTTCCATCGATCCATCCATTCCTCAGTGAATCTATCTTTCCGTGCCTGTACCCAATCAATGTTTGCATGCTGCTAGCAAGCACTATGTGCTTTTCACATAGCACTGCTTAAAACCAGGGAAGCATCTGTGTCCTTTTAGATTTTCTTGCAGTGGCTATTCCAAAAATAGCAGATGTACAATCTGCTAATTTTGAACAATTTAAAAAGAAAATCTTGAAAGTGTGAGAACTACTGATTTAGAAGGCATTTTGTAGAATGGGCCTCAGGTCTTAGTGGGATATTGTTGCTATTTTAGAAGATAAATTAAACCTCAAATTCGATGACATTTTCTTTGACAATTTCTGTCTATAATGACATGCCTGCATGCATAGGGACACCATGTTGAAGGTGGTTAAATAGACTGAACACTTGTTTATCTCTGAAACAATGAAAGAGCTCCTGTGTGGAAAATTGGTACGACTGTCTGCAGATAAAATGTTCTTTATACTTTTTAATTAACTAAACTGTCCTCTGTTCTCTAAATGCCACATTTATGAATGTGGCCTGCACAAAATGATTACACAAGCATTTATTTATATCTGCTCCTATAAAAGTTGATTAGTCACGCAGTTCTATCAGTATGCAGTTGCGTATTCCACACGCCACACCACACCACACAAATCTTTATTAACTTTTATGGAAATATAGTTATTATTATTAACTTTTACAGCAATAATATTGCAATATAGCAATAATATTGCTATAAAAGCATAATGTAAGGATGCGGTTTCATCACATTTTTCCATTTCCAATTAAGCTCATTTCTTAAATATCTAACCTGTTTTCAAAGAAAACTGGTTAGATATTCAAATATTCCTATATAAATAAATAAGGTGCATGGTTAGAATAAATGGCAATGGAATGAGGCAGTTCAAACATCAGCAGATATAGCGACAGATATAGACATAAGGTGCAGCAATAGAATAATAACAGATACAGAACATCAACCTTTGTGCGTATAGACTCACATGCAGGTGAGACATCATTTAGCAGCATATCAGACAGGTCAGTTTAAACACCCCTGCAAAATGATAAATATGTGCAGACCAGTCGAGTGATCCAGTGTTTTATTTGGGTAGTCTCTCCTGAAGTGACCAGGTATTATTTTCTCTGATTCAAGTTGTCCCTGTTGAGCACCGAGTCCTTCTACCTTCAACTGGCTGAAGCGTGTTGGACTTCTCTTTGTACTTATAATATATTATAGGTACCTCAGGTATGGGTTAAACTGATATATGTCAGTTTAAACATAATTTTGGCAGTTCCAGTGTAGCAACAGGGGATGATCCACCTAAAATGTTATATTAACCAATCTGTATAGAGCACCGAAGTCCTGACGTCACTACCAGTAGAGGGCGCTTTTCGCAGGTTCGTGGCTTTACTTTTTGTGTTGATATCCTCATTGGGGAATCTTAGATCGCTTCATATAAGAACTGTGTTCCAAAAATAAACACACCACCCCGGCGATTTTACTCATATGGATATAAAGCATCGACTGAAGGTGTAAATGTACACATTTACCCAAAGAGTAACACAACATAAACACTAGAAACGAGTCAAACAACCCAAAGACTACATTTCCCATGAACGCGGCTGCTGTAGGGACAGTGATATCAGACCCGGAAGTAGTAGTTCTTAAGACTTTTAAGGCAGAATTAATTCAATTTTCGCCAGAAACAGGCTGTATCAAATATGAATCATAAACGATGCAGAGCCACCCCCTGACAAAAACGCCGGGGTGGTGTGTTTATGTTTGGAACACAGTTCTTATATGACGTGATCTAAGATTCCCAAATGGGGATTTCAACACAAAAAATAAAGCCACAAACCCGTGAAACAGCGCCCTCTAGTGGCAGTGACATCAGACTTCAGTGCTCTATAGTAAGGGATCTTAATACAACATACAGTAACTAGTACATCTGCAGTGGTTGGAGGTGGTCTCCCTACTCTTCCATTGAGACCTTTAGACCCTGGTAGCGGCCGGCGGGTAGGACACTACTGCCTGAAGCTCATAGCGCAATATATTCCCTGGCCAAGCATAATATCTCCTGTGTGGCAGACCTGGTTTCATGACATTGACGTTTTCAGATTGCAGCTTTAAAACTATAAATGTTGTGCTATTGACACTATAGCAAGTCAAGTCAAATGAATTTATAACATATTTCATACGACAAGTGTAGACACAATGTGCTTTAAACATATAATTAAAACATATAAAAAATCATATAACATATAATTAAAACATATAATTAAAACATAAGAATGAATTACAATTAAGGTATACAACAGTAAAAAGAAATAAGATAGCTAGACACTCTAGGTAAAAGCTTGTGAACATTATCCGTTCTTAGTCTGCTTTTAAAAGACAGTGTTGTAGCAGACCTTCAACTGGTATAGAATTCCATAAAGTGGGACCATAGAGACTGAAAGCACCATAACCTGATTTAGAGGAGACCTTTATCTGATGATCTATGAAGGGATCTGGTCGGTGTGCATGGAGCGAGCATGCCAGAAACATACTGTAGGAAGGAGCTAAACCACCGATAAATTTGAAAACAACAAGAAGCACTTTAAAATCAATTCTTTGTTTCACTGGGAGCCAGGGAAGAGCAGATAAAATAGGATTCTTTTGATTGATTGAATACTTTATTAGTCAGAAATGTAAACAGCACGTGGTACAGTAAGACCTTAAGGCTAAAAGGATAACACAACAAAAGTCCTGGGGACTTGTTTCCATTGTAGGAGTGATGTGTTCTATGTGAAAACCAGGAATAGTTTGGTGACCACTGGAGAGACGGTTGACAGCTGGAATGTAGACGGCATCCGGGAGCAGTATGGGTTAGTGCCCCAGCCTGTGTCTTCCGTGAGGAAGAAGCCCAACAAATCCACGGTGAGGCCTTTAAGGAGAGCCATTCAAGCAAGCCGCAAGTGGAGCCTGCAGTACCACCACGGCCCAAGAAACCATCACGCCAGAATGAAATGTCTGGAACGGGGGAGCCTGGTGCAACGCTCAGGTCCTGGACCTGGTGAAGTATCATTCATAGTCGGACGTAAGGATACGTAAGGAGCGCCGGCGCTCCTTACGTTGTCGTTTTTGTCTCCCCCTCCGTCACCTACGGCTCTAGGATTTCCTTCCGTGCGATCAACATTTTGATTGATTGATTGATTGATTGATTGATTGATTGATTGATGTAGTTTATTTAGAAAGACATGAGAATAGTACATGACAGTACATAACAGTACATGGAAGTACAAATTCACAATACAAGGTCTACTAAACTGGAAACTCTCATTAAGCACTAAGCTTGTTTAAGATGAGAACCCCATGCACACAAATCATGATGTCATATAAGAGGCAGACAGATATACACACTACTATACAGAATGTCATACAATCAGCTTTCAGGTTACTGGTATGACGAGAGAGGAAAAAAAAATATATATATATACAAAAGAGGAAAATGAAGGAGGGGGGGGTAGGGGGGGGTAGGTTAAGACTTAGACAGGGCAGTGGCGGAACAACTGAAAGCCGGGCCGGGAGGCACAGCACAGTGATCAGGCCCCCCTGCGCACCCACGGTGGGTGCACATCCCGCGCGTGTGCGGGATTTCGGCGTATTCGGTCACTTTTTGGGGGGCTTTTTGTCACTTTATTTCGGTTCTAGGGTTAGGGTAGGGTTAGGTTAGGGTTATGTTGTTTAATTCTTATTTTTGCCTGATTTTACCGATTTATTATCTGACGGCCCGGGCCCTCCTGGGTCGCGGGCCGGGAGGCGGCCGCCTCCCTGGCCTCCCCGGACGCTCCGCCACTGAGACAGGGGCCATTTTCGAATTGCAGCCTCCTGAAGGTGTATCTTTAGGGCAGTTTTGAAAGTGAGTAGGGTTTTACACTCCTTTACTCCTTTTGGTAGGGCATTCCACATTTTTGATGAATAGCATGAGAACGAGTTCATACCCTTAGTTGAGCCAAATCTGGGTTGAACATGATTTGTGGAGCTGCCTCTGGTGTTATGATCATGGACTGCATTAACATTTTGGAAGTATTTTGACAAATACAGGGGGATCCCAATGTTGTGGTGTATCTTGAAGACCAGGCCCATAGCAAGTTGCTGTACTCTGTCCTCAACCCTAAGCCATCCAATCCTAGCAAAATGAGCAGGGGTTAGATGGGTTCTGTGATTGAGGCCAAGAAGTAGCCTTACAAGTTTGTTTTGGGATGTTTGGAGCCTTGTTTTTAAGGCCTTGGAGGTGTTGTGATACCATGAAGTGCATGCATAATCATAATGACCTTGAATGAGGGCCCCTGCAAGAATCTTCAGAGTATTCTTACTGACTAGGCGATCAATCCTCCACAAATAGCGTGTTGTTTGGTTGACATTTTTGATAACTTTTTCGGCGTTTTTGTTACCAG
The DNA here is from genome assembly GCF_963280865.1 of Gymnoscopelus braueri. Taxonomy (NCBI): domain Eukaryota; kingdom Metazoa; phylum Chordata; class Actinopteri; order Myctophiformes; family Myctophidae; genus Gymnoscopelus; species Gymnoscopelus braueri. The sequence continues at coordinate 45,000,738 of NC_137606.1, forward strand.
AGAGGTTTGCCTCCAAGATGGAGCCCAGGTAGGTAATTTCATCCTTTCTTTTGATGACATCATCACTCACTTTGATCGTGAAACTCTCTGCCTTGCTAAGGTTAGGACTGGACCCAAAGAGGATGGATTCAGTTTTACCCATTCACCGTCAGGCCGACGTACGTTCGTTTGTACGTTGCCTGTAGTACCAGTGGTGCCCGTTGGCAGTATAAGGAAAAAAAAGTTTTCCTTGGGCCCTCTTTCTCCAAAAAAAGACCCACGTTGGTGGTGGAAGTACTTGAGTAAATGTACTTAATTACTGTGACAAAATGAACCCAGCCAGCCATTCCCTAAACACACACACACAAATAATATAGCACAGTGCAGTAGGGGTCGAAACTCACGTTTTGTAGACAACCATTGTTTTTGTCTAGTTTGTGTCTTTTATTGCGTTGTTTTGGCTAGATGCTACAATGCTAGCTCCATTTTAGCGCTGTTGCCAGGTTTTGTGAGAGAAATAAGCAACCAGGTCTATGAAAACAAGCCCAAAAGAATCGACTAGGCCACATCCCACATCACATGAAAATAGCAGATCTACAATATCTATTTGAGAATCACTGGTTTAAATAATAATTGGCCCAAATAAGCAACTACACTTTAGAAACAAGCCCAAATAAAACCGCAACCACCAATGTTTGTTTACAAGCAACTTTACAGAAAAATAAGCCCAAAGTCGCTTATAATAAGCGGACATGGCAACACTTTTCGCAACATTTAAAATCTCGCAACTGCCATCTAGTGGATTAATAGTGTACGACGCCTCAACGTCATAATTCCTACGGATTTAACGTCAGCGACCTTGCATGTGTCCGTAAAGAACGGACGGAATCCCTCACCCCATGACGCACGTTTCAGACCCATCTAGGGACTTTGAACGGGCCTTGAGACGAAGGAGGAGCTCGGCCAGGAGGCCATCCACAGAGGCTAGTCCCTCCACGTGCCAGAGCCTCTCCTCCCCCAGCCCCAGCAGAGTAGCCCTGAGTGGCCCTGTCTTGCCCTAAGAGGGCTGACCATGGGTAGCTACTGGGACGTAAGTCGGGGGCTTGATCAACCCCGGCTGGGTCACCTGGGCGAGGGTGTATGTTGCGAGACCCGAAACACCCGTCGACCCCAGGATGCAACACTGATGATACAGTACATCCCAGTTGCATCCATGTGATGTTTTTCTTTACGTTCAAACTTTGTGCTAAATAGCTTAACTTTTACAGGGATGATTAAAGGGATGGTCCTGTGGTAACTGATCTAAGTTTACCCAACGAAAACAGGTATTATCTCCTGAGTATTAAAATGATGAACAAAGCTCCAGTTGCAGAAGTGGGTTTATAACAATATCTTTATTGTCATAGAGGCAAAACCATTCCTTACTCGAATAAGAATAGCGCAAATTACATTACAACAAACGCACCTCTTATACAGAATAGTAGGGTATACCTCCATTTCTTTAACAATGGACTTAGACACACCTTTACTTTCTCACCAGCCAATAACTTTGTCAGGTAAACTGCATCTGCATGACTCCACCTCTCACATCAGCGGGTTTTTTCAAAGAAATGAATTAGCACAAAACTTTAAAACAATATCTTTACATCAGTTATTTTGCAAAGGTATGACTTTAAAAATAGAAACTCATAATTCAATCATTACTCCACAATTAATGTACTTCAAGAAATGTCCAAACAGCATAAACATATGTTATGTTAAAGGGCAAGACCACTTTGGTAGAGGTTTGGGTTGTGTAGTTACCTTGCCATGATGTAACTCCAAAGGTGGGCAAGAAATAAAAAAGTAATTGCTCCATTGATTAGAAATTGATAATTCAAAATATGCTCCTCATTGACTTACATTGTACGGTAAAACAGCTCTCAAAGTCACTCTTTTAGCACATAAATGAACCCAAACATAGCTGATTCAGACAATATAGAACATCACCAAGCCCAGTACTGTTTTTTTTTTTTATAAAAATGTCAACTTCCTGTTGATTTTGCCATTTTTAATAAGTAGAAAACCCGGACTGGATTCACGGATCCGGATCCAGATCCAGATCTTCAAATAGTAAAATCTTTGGCTTCCAGCAACTGTCTTGCTCGCCTAGAAATCAGTAAAAGAGAGGAACTCATGATTTATGCTATTTACATTGGTGACCACCATCTGTTTTCCTTATCAAAGTATTTCAGTCTTTGAAGCTTCATCAGGTGATGTACTCACCACACCTTTCAATGTAAATGTGAGGACTGATTAGTCTTTTGTTAGGCAAACTCTGTCCCTCTTTGCTGGCACAGTAGATTCTGAGTGAGACGTACATTTCTTTAACCTAGTTACTTATTATTAGACCAATGTGTTATACACGTATGACTGCATAGCCACACATGTCTCCAACACCATCATAAAGTACGCGGACGACACGACAGTGATAGGCCGAATCGTCAACAACGACGAGTCTGACTATAGAGAGGAGATCAACTCACTGGCACTCTGGTGCCGGGAGAACAACCTCTCCCTTAACGTCGACAAGACCAAAGAACTGATCGTGGACTTCAGGAGGCCGCGGAGAGACCATGCGCCCATCCTCATCGACGGTGCTGCAGTGGAAAGGGTCAGCGAGTTCAAGTTCCTCGGAGTACACATCGAGGAGGACCTCAAATGGGAGACGCACACCACACACGTGAGGAAAAAGGCTCAGCAGCGACTGTACTGGCTCCGCCGCCTGAAGAAGCTCGGAGTAGGACATCGCATCCTCAGGCTGTATTACAACAGTTCTGTTGAAGGCATCCTAACAGGCTGTGTCACGGCCTGGTACGGGAACTGCACTGCCCGAGAAAAGATCAGCCTACAGCGAGTAGTGCGATCGGCAGAGCGGATAATGGGAATCGAGCTCCCAGCGCTCCAGGAACTGTACAAAAAGCGGTGCGTGGTCAAAGCCAAGCGCATCATCAAGGACAAGCACCACCCAAGTCACAGACTGTTAAAACCCCTACAACGACCGCGACCGGGCAAGGGGCTCTACCGCAGTATCAAGAGTTCCACCACCAGGTACTGGTGCAGTTTTAATCCGGCTGCTGTCAGAATGCTGAATGGGGCATAAACCTGAATGAGGCATAGGCCTTGTTCAGCAGCCTGACAACAGGCGGTGCAGACTTTTCTGGCTCTTCCTGAACACACCTGTGGATTATACCAGGGACAATGACTTGGACTTGGCTCCCCCTCGGACACACCTGTGGACTACGCCAGGTACAAATGACTTTTTGTTGCACTCCCTCATGGAGCTACTTGCGGATTATACTAGGGTCAGTCCACCCTAGGTGGACACGCACTGACCTTCTGCACCTTAATCCCATGTATAACGCACTGACTTTTTTTGTCTTTTCTATTGTGCTCTTTTCCTCTAAGCACCTTAACGTCCATATGTATATCATGCACAGTATAAGTATAACATGCACAGTATACATACATTGCTGCTATGCTCAGGCACCTTAGTTTTTTTTTGTTTTTTATTATCTCAGGTACTTTGTAAATATGCAGATAACTTGTCTGGCCTTCTGTTGCTCTCTTATTTTGATCTCCTTCCCACTTGCCCCCCACCCCCTCTTCTTCTCCCCCCCCCCCTCTTCTTTCTATGGAAACTAACGTTGCGATGGGAACAATGTACAAAAACGAATTTCACCCACTTTTTTACCTTGTAAACCTGTGATGTGACAATAAAACTGATTCTGATTCTGATTCTGATTCTGATTATAACAAAATAACCTGGTAGTAACATTCTCATGTTTTAATAACTACTTTTAGTCCTGGATATACCACAGTCCTCTTTGGATTATGGGTGTGATCCTAATTAGTCCACAAATACGAGGGTCTGAAGGTGAATAAGTTCTATTATGCTATTCCCATCCCAGGATAACGGTAACATAGTTGATCTCCATCAGTGGATCAGAAATAAAAGGCTTTAATAAAATCTGACCCCCATGTTGATAGGAACAGTGTCCATTTCTACTGTACCATGGCTGCAATCAGTCACATATACTGTATGAGTGTACACTACACACCAGTGAGTACATAGTCTTCAGCCTGATTTATACTTCAGGCCAGTCCACACCAATGCAACTCCTTGCAATGAACTCCTTGCATTTCCTTGCAACCATGCATTATCTCCAAATGGCACCAGTCCTCACCGCTGCAACGGCCTCTAAAACGGTTTTGTTGCAAGGAGTTGCATTGGTGTGGACTGGCCATTAAACGCACGACAATGTCGCACACCGAAAATAGCAGATCTAAGTTCACAACGCGTTGTGAGCTCTGTGGGTATGGCTCTCATGTGTTTCTGTATACTGTGTGTGTGTGTGTGCGCGCGTGCGTGTATGTGTGTGTGACATTTAGCAGTGCTGACATCGCTGCCTACTGCACAGTAAGTGTTTCTAATTTTGGACTCTAGCACCAAAGCTCTATCTGTGAAGCAGAGAAATAAAGAGGACCTTTTTTTACCATAAAAAGGGGAGCAGGAATATACTTGAAAACTGCAGCACAGTGGCAGGTGAACCTATCGATCCTTTAGCCAATCAGAGAATCCAACATCACGGAGATGATGGAGAGGACGTTTGAAGGACGTTCTGTCGGGTGGAAACCTCATAATGTCCAAAACTGTTTTCAGGATTCAAATCCAAAAATGGCAAAAGTAGCAGATCTACAAGCTCAAAACACGCCACTTCGCGCCGCGTTTCGAGCTTGCAGATCTGCTACTTCTGATGCTTTTGAGTAAGGCTGCAGGAAAAAATTGATTCGAATACGAATCGCGATTCTCATGTTGGACGATTCAGAATCGATTCTCATTTTCAAAAAATCAATTGCATTTTTTTTTAAATAAATACATTTTGAATCGGAAAAAATATTTTTTTAATCGTGAATCGTTTTGAATAAAAAAAACAAAAACAATTTTGAATCGAGAATCGTTTGTTTTGAAAAAAACGGGAACAATCTGAATCGTGACCCCAGGAATCGGTATCGAATCGTGAGATAGCAGACGATTCACAGCCCTGCTTTTGAGTGACGCTGTAGTAGCATGATCACCTACGGCATTCATTCAAAACACAAAAAGTTAAAATATGGAGATAAGAGGTTTCTGCCCGACAGCAACGATGAACAGCTTACGTATTGATTGTGCTTTGGGCGGGATACTGTGAGGACACACTGTGACTTGTGTTTTTGTTCTGCACAGTGCAGCCTATTGTATAGGTGTATATGTTACAGGGTGAATGGAGAACCAGGGTGATTGAAGAAGGCTCGCTCGTTTTTACCCACCCAGCAATTCTGTAGAAGAAACACTAGAGGGAGCCACAAGCCAGGCTTGTGCACAAGCACATATGGCCGTGACCACCCACACACACACAGTCACACACACACACACACACACACATGCGCGCGCACGCACACGCGCTCATGCTTTCAATGGACTGTTAAGATACTTTTATTGTGTTCTGCTGGCTTTTGTTTTAGTTTCTCCCTGACACACACACACACACACACACACACACACACACACACACACACACACACACACACACACACACACACACACACAGTGATCCATGAAAAGAACTATTCTGTCCCTATCGGTTTACAAATCAAACGGCGCTGAGTCGACTAGTGGAGCGTCGGCCGGTCACCGCGGGCACTCGCGCTTCCTCGGCCTCAAGCTCCACTAAGTCGGCGCGCCGTGCGTGTGAACGCGTGTTCAGCGTTCCCCTCATAGATATTATGGTTCCCCTAGCTTAGCTTCCTGGTTGCTATGTGGGGGGGAACAACAAAAGACAGGTCTCCGTCGGCGCATCAAAGCCCCGCCTCTCCGCGCTCTCCTTCTCCTCCTCGGAGGAGGAGGAGAAGGAGAGAAGGAGAGGACGGGACGGTTTAAAACGCGAGGAGGAGGAGGAGGAGGAGGAGGAGGCTCCTCTTCCTCGCGAGCCTCGCGTAATAACCCCCCGCCTCGCAGCGCCGTCCTCCTCCTCCTCCTCGCGAGCCTCGCTAATAAACCCTGTCTCGAAAAGCCCCGCCTCGCCCCGAAGGAGCCCCGTGCCTAAAAACGAGCGCTCTGTCTTCAATCACCCTGGATCTCCATTCACCCTGTGACATATACACTAGACTGTTGTTCATTATTGATGGTGCTTTTTGTGATGGTAGTCTCACCCTGACCCCTATAGTTCCCTTTGTATTGTTACCCTTGCTGTACCTGTACTGTACAGTACTTTTCTTGGCCTGTTATAGCGCCACCAGGAGGCCGATTTGTGCAAAAAAAAAATTGATACTACTCCTACAGATTTTGTCCAAACATCACGCAAATCGGTAGACAGTATCTCTATAGTCATGTGATCAACACGGATCTGTCCGATTGCCTAAGATTGGCTTCCAAAGTTTGCAAGATTGGTTCGTTTTGAACAAAATGCCTCAAATCATGAACGCAGCATGCAATTTCAGTGACATTTTGCATGCATATTCCCACTAGGCCGAGGAAGAAATGCCACCCTTTTCACATTGGCCTGTTATAGCGTCACCAGCAGGGCTAATTTAGCAAAACACATTTTTGGAACAAAATGCCTCAAATGAATGCAGTGTCCGACTGCTGTGAAAGGCCTAAGAAGAAATTACACCCTTTTCACATTGGCCTATTATAGCGCCACCAGGAGGCCACAATACCTGACCTGGCGGAGACCTGTGCTCCGAGCACTCTTTCTAGATATGGTTCAGTTTGTCCTTTAGGCAGCTACTGCCCTGTGCTCAAGGCAGAACTACCGTACCACTGACATAAGTGTTAACTTCTGACCATGATATCATGACCATGATATCATGTACATAAAGCATAACCACAACCACCTAGAATATTGTCTTGACTCCTATGTGCCTTATCGATTGCTGATTGATCCAGAATTCCACGACTGTAGTCTTGTGTAGCCAGACATTCAGAGATCTCATTTACTGATAATAATAATAATAATAATAACTAGAAAAAGTGCTCCTCGGAGCACAGGTCTCCGGCAGGCCAGGTAGGTTATTGTAGGCCAGCAAAGTTCGGAATTCAGTCATTATAGAGGTGAGTGGAATCGCTGTGTTCATGATTTGAGGCATTTTGTTCAAAGTGAACCACTCCTGCAAACTTTAGATTGCAATCATAGCCAATCAGGATGGAATATGAAAAATACGACAGATCCGTCTTGATCACATGACTATAGAGATACTGTATTTGCCGATTTGCGTGAAGAATTATCAAAAAATGTGTTTAGCAAAATGTGTTTTAGAACAATGTGAAAAGGGTGACATTTCTTCCTCGGCCTATTGGGAATGTGCGTGCAAAGTTTCACAGAAATCGGACGCTGTACTGTTAGACTGGCTATTTTCGATGGAGCAACATCAGCACACAACCAAGTATAAATGAGGTATTAGGAGGTTTGGCAGAGAAAAATCTCGTGGCTGCTGACACAATTGAGCATGAGGATTACTGTACTCCTCTGTGCCAAGTGATGACTCGGATGGATCAGAAACGGAAGCTGAGCACGGACATGAAAACGATATAGCTTGAGCTCCGACGATGATGACAGCAGTGGATGCCTTATCAAATCACGGTCCCAAAAGAACCGGTCCATGCTGCAACGGATAAAAACGGACGCCTCCTCAAAGCAAACACACACATCACACCAGAGAAGGGGCCTTGTGGTTGAAGTGAAACCCAGTGGAGGGTGAAATGGATGCGTTCATGCGTGTCGTGTACAATGAGATACTGCATTATGGTGACTGAAGACATGAAGAAGTATATGGGATCATGTACAGTGCATGGGGTCGTAAGGCAAAGAATGGGCACCATGAAGTTAGAATGAAAGCTATCATGGGAGTTTTGTATCTATGGTAGCCTATACCGTTGGTTCTCACGGTGGGGTCCGGGGACCCCCAGGTGTCCTTGGTGGGGTACCAGGGGGTCCCCAGCAAAATTAGTTTTCAATCACAAAAACTAAATTAGTTTATAATCACAATGACTTTTAACCACTTTAACCATATTTTATACTTTGGCTATTAAAAAATAGCAGATATACAAGCTATGAGCTATGAGCTTGTGAGCTTGTAGATCTGCTATTTTTTTTTAATCCCTGGCACAAAAAAAATTCAGATGGAGGGGGTCCGCAGCCAAAATACATATCATTTTGGGGGTCCTTGACATGAAAAAGTTCAGTAAAACGTGTATTTCCAAAATCAGGAAATAGAAAAAAGAACCTGTGTTCTCATGTAGTTATTATTGGTTAAATATTTATAAAAACCCACAGACACACTCAACCACTTTCAACCTGGCGTCCCTATTTTTAGAATGTCATTATAGGCCAACATTTTCAACTCCAGATGGCTGGAAGTTGAGGAGGAAGAATGAAATGCTTATGCAGCAGAAATCATGCGAGTTTGTTACTGGTTGATTTTAATTAGGCTAATAGCGGTGAATTAGAAATACTTGACACACATGAAATGAATTTGAATGCACCATCATTGCCCCAGTAAACAATCACCCTCTTCCGTTAAACCCAAACGTTCATAGATCACATTAATTGTGCAAGCAATGTCTTTTTACCACATACTTTTTAATTGCTTTTCTACTACTATGAACTAAGCAATGGAACAAGTTAAAGGGAGACTGTGTATATTTTATGAATCTCATCTTTGCACCTGTTCGCTCTCTTTCAAATATGATCTTGCCAGTAAATCAGTTTTTTACAGACCACAAGCTAGATTGTATATTTCGGAAACATAAACTCAAATTCAGGGGTTCCCAAACGTTTTCACGCAAAGGACCCACCAAAACTGCATAACCTGTGGCTGCCCCCCCCAGCCCCCCACCATTGAAAAATAGCTTTTAAAAAAGAAACAAAAATAGGTTGAGAGTGGTTAAAAGAGTGAACAACAACATGGAAATAATAATGGAAATACGCAATTTCTGTGAATTTCATCCAGCAGTTTTTTATACTGATGAATGGAAACTATTATAACAATTATGCAAAACAACTGCGATTAGCTCAAATAATTATTGCAATCAGGCGATTGTGAAATAATTGTAACAGGCCTTACGTTCAGCCTAACTTTTGTAAATTAACGCCCTTTGATCATACTACAGCGTCACAGAAAAGCATCAAAAGTAGCAGATCCACAAGCTTGAAACTCGCCCCGTTTTGAGCTTGTAGATCTGCTACTTTTGCTACTTTTGAATTTGAAAAACAGAAGTTGCAAAACAACTGTGATAACGCAAATAATTATTGCAATAAGGTGATTGCTACTTTTGCTACTTTAGAATTTGAATCCTGAAAAGTAACATTTTTGGACATATGAGGTTTCCACCCGACAGAGACGATAGGCTCTGTGAGTGATTCTTAAATCTTCTAAGTATGAACTGTCAACATGTGCTTGAATCTACTCATGAAAGATGTCATACCTTGGACTCAACATTGATATTACATCTGCCACCAATCTAACGTCGTCTGATCACTATTGTATCTGTTTTTACTGTAAAGGTTAACACAATGCTGAACCCCGCTGAACACAGTGTAGAGTCCCAGGCCAGGGTGTGCACTCGACACGAGAGGGACTTCCCAGCATCCCTTGGGGTACACACACACTGGTTGTCTCCGCCAGAGGTGGAGAGTATGTTTTCGTTCTGTCCCGCTGTGTGTCCCCCCCCCCCCCCCAAGCCAAGCTAACATTGGTCAAGCTCCACGTGACACGTGACAATATGTTGACACCAACGCTTTTGATTGGCTAGAGGGACGCATGACGAAATAAAATCCTATAAATAGGTGTGTCACTTCAAAAAGCCATTTATGTTTTTGAAGTGAGGTAAGACAGGATCAATCAGTCTTGTAAACAGTACCTTCCAGTACAAATCACCCGTCCGTCCGTGCGTGTGTGTGTCCCTCTGAGAACACCTAACATTGGTCAAGTTTCACGTGACATCACAATATGTAATATAAATATATAAATAGCTTAGACAGGAACAGTACTTTCCAGTACAAACAGAGATCACAGCTGAGATCACACAATGCAACTAACTCCCATTACGCAAACTGACGAAGCAGCAAATAGAAAGATATAGAAAGATAGGGTAAGTGATTTCATTTGATTAAAATAGCACGGGTCTGCTGGCGGAGACTTGTGCTCCGAGGAGCACATTTTCTAGTTATATTATGTTACTGTGTTAAACGGTGAGGGACAGGGTTAATTGCAGGGAGCAACGGCTCTTTTTCTGTGCACAGCGAGTGAGTGAGTGATTTGGTTGGTTGGTGACAAAGCAACCATTGAATAATGTTGTGAAAAGAAGAAAAACCCTTAAAACCTCAAATCTGGTTTTTATTTAGCTGCAATGAAAAAGTGCCACATTTCTGCTAGTGATTGACTACTATGGGGATGTTCTTTATTATGCACATCTCTGCTACCCCTCTCCAGGTTATGGATTATGGTTTACACAGTCTACCATGAAGCCTTATGCTTTATTTTAAATGCCAAATCCCTTACACATCGGACATCGCTGACAGGGCAGGTCTTACTTTATGATCCCATTATACAGTAGATGCCTTAATTTGCACACTGTTGTGTATAAAGCCATCATTGGGCAACACCCTGGCCATTTTAATTGGCTTTTTTTTTAACTGTTAGTCAAATTAATTCACAGTATAACCTCCGCTCCTAGATCCTCTTCTCTTTTTACCGTGCCTTGTCTTCCCTCCACAGAATTTGGGAAGGTGGCTTTTGGTTTTTATGCTCCATGGTCCTGGAGTCAGCTCCAGAAAGACATTACACTGGAGCACTTCATGCCTTTGGGTGATTTTAAGTTAACTTCTGACCTTAAAAACTGAGGTCGGCAGCAGCTTTACTTGAGTTTGTAGCAATTTGCAGTTTGTGTTGTGTTTTGTTTTGCTTTGTTTTATATTGTATTTTATGTTGTAATAACTGCTTGTTTGCTTTCTTGGCTAGGGCTCCCTTGTTAAATACCCACCTGGTTAAATAATAGCACGTTTCTAAAGAAAGTCAAAACACTGTTATGATTTCTTCTGGAGATCAGACAGAAACCGACCGGTCATAACAATATTGTTAGAAAATGATATCTGGCTGCATCTAAATGGCTGCAAGTTCATTTAGAACACAATTAAATAATACTCCTGCTACTATTCTACCCTCCTCTCGTAATGATCTGGTTAAAAACGGAAAACGGAAAAGCACCATTGATACGATGGCACATTCCATTTCGACCTGGAACACCTATACGCTGTTCTACCTTTCAAGCCGGGAAATATTTAAAACTTAGGTCAGGATTTAGAAGCCGTTTTTAGAATTGGCCTCAGTCATGCCTGATGAAGGTCCGAGCCCTGATGAAGGTCCGAACGACAGTGTGCGGGACGCCCCTTTTTGCTCTTCTCAAGTTCATTACTCTCTCAGAGTTGTCTTTGAAATAAAACAGTTTGAGAAGCACCGGTCTAACACTTTCCCCACAGCGGCAGGAGGCAGAGCCACCAAAAAGTGGAGCATCAAAGTTAAGACTAGGATCAAGTCACTTGTAGATTGTTGTCTGGGTCTAGAGCAGAAAATAATCATGTATTTGCTATCATGGATAATAACATTTTAAGTACATTTATATGGCCTGTTTTGGCCATAGTACATTATTTATTTGGATTATTGGTACAATGTAAAGGAAGTATTCGCACATCCACTTCTTTTGGATGCAGGTGTGTTGGACAGTGAAAACTGAAGCAAACATGAAAACATATTCTCATGAACAAAAAGAGTAAGACACTCTTGATGAAGGTCCAGTGGGACCGAAACGTCTTTCAATTTAAATAAAAGAGGCTGCTGAGCAAGAACAGTGTGCTTTTTGTTCATAATGTTTTCATGTTTGCTTCATATTATTGGTACCAGTCATTGTCAGTCATTTCTTTGTATATTTCAGTAATATGATTTGTATACTGTATTTAATTACTTGTCAAATCTGCCTTATGCAATTTTAGTTTACAAAGTCTAAAAGGCTGTATTGTTTTATTTATGTACAATGTCAAAAACACAACTATATCGTTTCAATTATTTATTATTTATGAGACTTTGTCCTTTTAACTACACAGACTCAAGAAAGAAGAATAATCAAAGTGTATATATTTTAACTGTTTACTCAGTCATCTTGACCTGGCTTCTAACCATTTACTACACATTTACTGTCTGTGGCTGATGCCCAGGAAGGAACAATGGGTATTCTGATTAGTTCAAATGAATACAAAAGACTTGCCCTGATGATCAAGACAAGACAGAGGGTGTCAATGCCTCTGAACCAAGGAACAAAAGGTTTATCAGAACGACTGTTGTGACTCTCACCTCTTACCTGGACTCTCTAGTGTAGTACAATGGCCAGGAACTCTAAGAAGTGTTAACTGATTGCAGTACAGCTGAGCCCACACAAACAGTTGGGTGATGTCTCTCCCTGGCTTAGTATTCGACCAAATGTAAAATGGAATATCATGGAAATACCATGTTTTCATGTTTGAAACGATACCACAAAACACTTGTTTCCAATGTGGTCCTGCCTTCTTAAATTTTAAGCAGAAAGGCATTTTTTTAACAATTCAAATATGCTATGTATAAAATCTCAATCTGGCTTCTGAAAACATGCCAAGAAACTCTCTCTGTTTTAGTTCTACTTGAACTGAGTGCAGCTTTCGATGCAGAAGATCACTTAATTATTTTTGGACAAACTCAACAATATAGTTGGCCTCTCCTGTACTGTTATTGATTGGTTCAGGTCTAACCTAACTGGCAAATAATTTGATGTGGCCTGTGGGGAAAATTCTTCCAAGAAATATGACACCACCTGTGCTGTGTTGTCCCACAAGAGTGCATTTTAGGTCCAGTACTCTTCAATCTCTAGACTGTATGCTGCTGCTTGGAAGAATCATCAGGAGGCCCGCCATCAATTTAAACAGCTATGATCATTATACTCAATCTTTATATTGCACTGTCATGATAACACAGACAGACAGACAGACAGACAGACAGACAGACAGACAGACAGACAGACAGACAGACAGACAGACAGACAGACAGACAGACAGACGATAAAAATAGAAGATACTGTAAATAGTAAAAATGTACAGTCTTAAAAATATTGCCAAATATAAGGCAGTCTTTTCTCTTGAGCCAACACTGAGAGACTAATGCATGTTTTAATCACATGCCGGCTGGATTACTGTAATGCTCTCATATCTGCTCTCACAAAAAACAAACAAACAAAAACAAAAAAACAACAGGTCAGTTACAATTAATACAAAATGAATCTGCAAGAGCACTGACCATAACCAGAAGGAGAGCTCATATCACATTGCATTGGCTTCCTGTTGGTTTTAGGACTGACTTTAAGATGCCTTCACAGTGGTTTATACATCTCTTTGCAGCCTTGCACCCAGCTATTTGTGAGCTTTGCTTTTATGAACCTTTCCTACCTAAAATAAACTCTTGCATATGGAAGCTAGGTACTGTGAAGTTGTTTATATGTAAGGTACTTTGGGCAGCTACTGATTTATGCTGATGGTGTATATACCAGTTTTTGCTCTAGTTTTTCTCTCTTTCTCTTTCTTTACTTGTTAGTATTAGCCTACCTATGCTGCTACAATGTCTGAAGGAAGCCAAACAAAAATATGTTTTACTCTTATGTACCTGTGCACAAGATGTAACAAAAAAGTATAACCTTGAACCTCGATCCATCAAAACATTGTGAGCGTAATAGCGACGCCTTGAGGGAATTTTATGACACTAGCAAAAAACGCCCACTTGGACTCAAGCATAAACTTATTAGAAGTAGGTGGTCAAAGCAAAGGTCAAAGGTCAAGGTCACTGTGATCTCGCATTAAATTCCTGCAGTCTTGACTACATGAGTCTGGACAGATACGGATGTAAATGGACTGCATTTATAGAGCTTTCAAAGAAAAGATAACGCACATCCTCCATTTCTTGGTGTTGAGGAAAACTGCAAAAACAGAACCATGAAAAACTAAGCGGGGGCTCGCATCAGATACATGTATCTGCTGTTTGTCGTAAATAGAAATTTGGAGCATTCAAAAGTGAGTTGCGAGCCCCCGCTTCTGTATTTAAATAGCGCCTTTCTCCAAAGCACTTAACAATATGTATTTCACATTCACACACCAGCGGCGGAGGAAACCGACCTGCTCATCGGAAGCAGTTAGGGGTTCAGTGTCTTGCTCGACACGCAGCCAGGAGGAGAAGCCGGGGATTGAACCATCGGATTCCAAGGTGGCTGATCTACCTCCTGAGCCACTGCCGCCCCATTAGTAGGCTAAACGGCAACTGCCTGCCGGAGGTATTTCAAGCGATGCGGTATTTCAAGTTAGTCAGTGTTAGGCTTACTTTGAATTCCAACCATAATTGTGTCTTGTATGTAACTAGGGTTGCCAACTACCTGAAATACAAATAAGGGACACACAGCTTTTTCCAAGAAAAATAAGGGACAACCAGAAAGAAAATCTAATCTCACTGTATTATGTACAGCTTTTGTATATTATATTAACCACTTGAATCCCAGCATCCATATTCTGGGGGCGAACATTAGACAAAAATAGCAGATCTACAGGCTCACGACGCAACGCGCCGTGAGCCTGTAGATCGACTATTTCTGACAAAGATATTTGGTGTAGACAGAAAAAGAAAGGTCCAAGTACAGAGACAACTCTGGTCCAATTTACTAGTCTAGAGGGTGTGTGTCATTGATTGATTCCCCAAAATAAGGAACAAACGTGTGTCCCTCATTGGTTCAATAAGGGACTCGTCTTTTTAGTTTCCAAAAATAGGGACGATTCCGTATTTCAAGGGACGGTTGGCACCTCTTTGTGTAACCCCCTCATCAGTGGTGGAAAACGTACTCTAATGTTTTACTTAAGTAAAAGTATCAATACTGCAATGTAGAAGTACTCTGTTACAAGTAAAAGTCAGGAATAAAACATTTACTTGAGTAAAAGTATAAAAGTATTGGTATCAAAATGTACTTAAAGTTCCAAAAGTAAAAGGTACTAAAATGTTTGAAAATAGCAGATCTACAAGCTCGCATCGCGACACGTTGTGAGCTTAGATCGGCTATTTTCAAATAACCTAAGTGTAAAATAATATTTGCCTCTGAGATGTAGTGGAGTAGAAGTAAAAGTATAGACAATTGGAAATACTCCAGGAAAGTAAAAAAATTGTACTTAAGTACAGTACTTGAGTAAATGTACTTGGTTACTTTACACCACTGCCCCTCATCCTCATCCACCTCTATGTGTAACCCCCTCATCCTCATCCACCTCTATGTGTAACCCCCTCATCCCCATCCACCCTCTATGTGTAAGTAGCCGTGGGGAACCAGCGGTTCACGAGCCATGCAGCCCACAGAGCAGGACCCTGTTTCTGTAGCGTGCCGCGCCATCCTCCATCCATCCATCCATACTGTCTTGGCAAACGTTACCAGAGGAAGCGTATTTTGTGTGATCAAACATCTTTCAGCATCCTATTGCTGCCTTTTCACACTGGCAGATACAAAATATACAAAGATACATAGCATACTGTATGTGTAGCTTTGTATCTTTGTGTCTGAAGTTGAAACCAGCTCAACTTAGTTTGTAGCTGTTGTAGCTTTTGTAGCAGCTACAAACAAACGTCAAATGTATCTTTGTGTCTGCATATCGCTGGCGTCCATTGAGAAAGAATAGTATATAGCCTGTATCTTTGTATCTGCTAATGTGAACACAGCATGAAAGCAAGTAATGTACTGTACCTCCTCTTATCCACCCGGCATTCCGTATTGTGGGGAAAGCTTTCGCTGAAAAACAAGCTTGTTGAAGTTGTCGATCGGCTATTTTCGGCGAAAGCTTTCCCCACAATAACAGAAAACAGAAAAAGACACCAGTATAGAGCCCTGAGGAAGTCCGTTCAACCGTATGGGGTTTAAGTGTTTATAAAGCAGTGAATGCTCTTACAGCAATATCACAATACTGGCAGGATTATCCTTTAAGCACAACGAGACGTGCTTAGCTGCAGGGACACACCAAGGTATGTCAAGGTTCAAGGTGTTCAGTTCTTAGTCAGTTAGTAAATGTAACTCACTGTGTTCAGTTTTGCTCTTCGTGTATTCCTAGAACTGTATTCTCCTCTATATTCCTAGATTTTAAACTCATAGTGTATTCCTACAACTTTAAACTCCTTGTATTCCTTGTAACATTCCTTGTCGTTTCCTCATTTGTTTCGTGTTTTTTTGTCATTAAACCCTCTTGTACTTGACCTGCCCTGTCTCTGCCTTTGTCCTGCGCTTTGGTTTTACACCTCCTGCCTCGAACCGTGACAAATGTGAATGTTTAAATGATAAATCCCCATAAGATAAGTATTCTGTCATATCTGGTGATAATGAGAGCATTCAGCTCAGAGAGTTCTGAGAGAAATGCAGTATTCGGTATGTTCCTCGGAGGCCTGTATATTGTAATAAGTACATCTAGTTCAGCTTTAAGCAAAAAGGGCAACACATTCAAAGGATGATAAATTGCAGTTTGATCTTCTTGGCACAGCTAAACCTTTCTGAATAGATGGCAACTCCACCGCCTATATTTCCTTGTCTCATTGACTGTGATAGAAGCTGCAGTCTGAAGGCATATGGCCTTTTGCTGTAACTTTATAGTACTACCTTTCAATAGGCAATGCAGTGGCATATTGGGATTAAAGGCAACCTCAGAGCAGTCCCGAAAATGGAACGTTTTTTGTCCCACATTTGGTAAACTGAATAATTGCTACTATACCTTTTGGGGGGGATGTTCAGCAATAAAAAGGACATGCACTCAATGCAGTGCTTACAGACAACAAATGATATGCTTGGCCTGATTAATAGGCTAAATCGAAAAAAGAAAGAAAAAAACTGATAACAAGACAACAATATCAGATATCCCCATCATGCAAGAATAAAGACACTAAAACTGTATATACATTGGGGGTGGCAATAATGAATATGAATGAATATTTGATGGGGCTGGGGATCCGTGGAAGGACCTCTGGTCCAGAAAGGATGGGGACCCCTGAGATAGAGAGTGCAAGTGTGCAGATGCTATAAACATTACTTAAAGCGGCCCTGAAGGTTACATCTGTACTCCACTAGGTTGAACACCTGTATACCTATATCGGTATCAGAGAATGTTACATTTTAAATTGAATGTACAATAAGCAGGTTCAGGGAGTATCCAGATATATATGTTTGTTTTTGTCTTTATTTTATGTTTTAAAATGTTTTGTTATGCGTAATTGTTTTCTTTTCTGAGGGTAAATTAGCAATGTCTGTGAGAACCCTTAGTGTGGGTTGTTTTGCAACCACAGGACAGCTATGTCATAGGAAGAGATAGATATTATTGTTGTAAGCAGGCCAACAACATAACACATTAATCACTGATGGAAAATCTGTACACTGGAAAAAGATGCACCTCTTTCATTTGCAGTGGGAATTTGTGTGAATTGTTTGTCTCTGCTTACATGACATAAATACACATATTATTTGAACACAATGTAATGTCTCCAGGCCTAAAGATCAGCAATGGGCTTTATTTAAATATATTTTGTGCCAGGGACTCCTAACATTTGTGGTATTACCTTTTTGCAAGATGATAACATTTTTAGAAAATAGCAGATTGGCTATTTTCAAACAGCTGAGCTATAAAATAGGGTTAAAGTGGTTAAACTGATTTTGATTTTCATACATTTTCCTGGGGAACCCCTTCAAGGAACCCTGGGGGCCCCACTTTCAGAACCACTGCCATAAAGGACCATACCCGCCATTTTAACATGTGGTTATGTGTCAGTTTATAACCACATGTTAGTTTGTAACTTGAAAGCTTCACTTAGTTTACAAGTAGAAATACATTATATTCTCCTTTCTCCTGAGTCCTGCATGCTAACTGAATATGGCTACAACAACCAGAATCCACTTGAAGTGTCACCTTTCGATGTGACATATATATATATATATATATATATATATATATATATATATATATATATATATATATAGAGAGAGAGAGAGAGAGAGAGAGAGAGAGAGAGAGAGAGAGATAGAGAGAGAGAGAGAGAGAGAGAGAGAGAGAGAGAGAGAGAGAGAGAGGGAGAGAGAGAGAGAGAGAGAGACCAAATGATAAAACAGCAAAAATAAATCTACCTGACACATTGGAGAGAAGCAAACCAAAATCAGATCATACTAGACTGCTATTTGACCCTAAACAGTGAAGACACGGCGGCATAACACCTGAGCAGTGTGACTCCCAAGAGAAGAGTGCACATACAATTAGGTAGAAACTGAGCTACACTTCCTAACCATTTGCCCACTGTACCAAGTCATCAGACATATACTTTCCACAGATCAATCACACAAGGAGAGTTTGAAAATGATTATGACAAAACATTCATATCTGCTCAACAATGTGCAAACACTGCAGCAAGATGTGTGAGCTGTTGTGACAGGAGAAGGATTCATGGAATACAATATTCTACATTATGAAAACTTTGCTGCAATTTGTCCCTGCAAAACTGTGCACACACACTCCCTGGATGCCAAAGCCGAACCTCAGCCCCGAATTTGTCAGATTGGCCTGTTATAGCGCCACCAGATTTGTGCAAAACACATTTTTGGATATCACTCCCACAGATGTTGTCCAAACCTCACGCAAATCAGTATACAGTATCTCTATAGTCATGTGATCAACACGGATCCAAAGTTTGCAGGAGTGCTCCGTTTTGAACAAAATGCCTCAAATCATCAACGCAGCATGCGATTTCCATGAAATTTTGCGCGCACATTCCCACTAGGCCAAGAAAGAAATGTCACCCTTTTCATATTGGCCTGTTATAGCGCCAACAGCAGGTCTAATTTTGCAAAACACATTTCTGGAACGAAATGCACCCTTTTCACAGGAGGCCACAATAACCTACCTGACCTGGCGGAGACCTGTGCTCCGAGGAGCACTTTTTCTAGTTCAAAGTGAAGTGAATGCAAAACATTGGAATATTGATGCCATTTGTTTCAAATGTTTTTTTTCCAAGCTAACCTTTTTTTTTTTTTTTTTTACAGCAAATGCACAATTTGTATGGTTTTGTAAGATTTTTTTAAGTTGCAATGTAACACAGCTCTGTTTACACATTTAATTATTCTTTGTTATAATTCTACCTACATAGTTTTGTTTATTGTTTTGTTCCACTTTTGCTTTAGCAATATAAACATATGTTTTCTCATACCATTAAAGCCCCTTTGAATTGAATTGAATTGATTTGAATTGGGAGAGAGAGATAACCCTTTGATCAAGCTGATTGTCAAGGAGCTGTAAATGATTGAGTCAAAGAGAAAGAGAGAGAGAGAGAGAGAGAGAGAGAGAGAGAGCAGCACCACATATAAATACCATATTGTGAACCTCAGTTCAGACATTGAGGCTTCAGGACTCGACCAAAACGGAGGAGCTGTAATAATTACTTCAAAACGTAGCCTACTTTTGAGAAGCTGTTAGTTTCTTCTACCCAGCCGTTGTTGGATATCCTACTCAAGATAAGTCAAGTAAGTAAGAAGAATTGTCTTGGGTTTTTCCTTTTGTCATTTAAGTGATTGATTTCTTTATACATACATACATACAGTATATATATATATATATATATTGGAAATGTATATAAATGTATATATATAAATATATACATCACTAGAAATATCCTAGTGATAAAGAATGCTCAGTAAACTTCTAACTTCTAACTGTTTATTTCAGTAGTTATTTAATGTAAGTAAAAAAAACTAAATCGACATGTCTTTTGTGTGTCATGCCGGTTTGCCAATGAGGAAGAAGTTATATTAGGCGGGTGCAGTTATGGTTTGACCCAAAACAAATTGCAACAAAAGGTTTTTCAATGGATTATTGTAGTATTAGGTGTACTTAATAACATATCAAAAGTTTACCAAAATCGGACCACTAGAAAGGTAACATTTTCAAGATGGCCGCCGCCAGTTCCTTAAAAAGACCATTACTCCTTCATTATTCATCCTAGACAAGTAATGTTGGTGCCTAACCCCATGTTTTGGTAATCTTGAAATCTAATTAGCATATATAAATTATAGTCAAGTGATTACAAGTTCAATTATAAAGGAATTGGTTATAAGTATGGTTATAAGCACACACATATATATATATATATATACATAACAATGTAATTTGACATTTCTACCTTTTCTACATAATGCCCAGGATTGATGAATTGGTAATTCACATTCTGTTGAAGCTTTCAGGAGATTTATTTTCATACCAAAAAGGAATACATTCATTATTACTGGGTGGTACTGTGACATTTGTAAAAACATGGCTGTAAGTGATAAACTGGGAATGTTACACAAATCTTGGAAGAAATTCCTTACCGAGAAGTTTCTTCACTATTTTGTTTGTAAAGGTGAAATGCAATAATAATCCTAGTCCACTAGGGCAGTGGTTCCCAAACTGGGGGTCTCAATCAACAGTAAACAAACCAACATACAGTATAAGTGTACAGGGTATCTGCACCTTTCTAAAGTTACAATTTAATGACTCTTAAGACCTTTTTAATAGCAAATTGGCCAAATTCTCAAATATTACAGTGGAGAAATGGCCCCTTACGGGCCTGGAGAGGATGTGCAAGTCAGCACAGAGCTATCACAACATTTAGTGTCTACTGTCTTGGGTAGGGCTGGTAGAGGAGTGTGGCCGGATAGGGTTCAGATTTGCTTGTCACAGACATCTTATTCCTGAGATTGTAGTAGTTGTGTGGGGTTTTAGTGCAAAATTAATTTCACATGTCTTTTATTTTGTGATTGGTACTGCTGGCAATAACCTTGAACTTTGATCTTTTTTTCTGGATAATTTTAACTTTAAAAATGTATTTGAGAGGAGAGGACGCTCTGAGCCATAATGATAAGTCACTAGGAATATTAATGGTCAGCCACCAACCAGACACCGACTCTCCTGTGAGCCAGTCAGACTTAGGGACACCCCTGACTGCCTGACACACAGTCATGCACCACGTGGAGGTCTTACAACCACAACTATGGGGGGGTCCCTCCTCACTAACTGTGCCCACTCACGAGTGCCCATCTCGGGCATAGGAGCCAGCATGGAGGTCCACTTGGGACCAGTGGGACTATCCAGTGAGCCAGGCGACATAGGGATACTCCTCTCAGCCTAACGCATAAGCTTAATTTCTGCCTCCTCCTCACTCTGTCCTCCAGCGTGAGGTGAGCTCAGGCTCCCTAAGCCACTTGGAGTGAAATCTGGCAAGATACAAGTGTATCTTTCATGTATCGTTTGGGGAACTGTCTTCGTTGAAATGCGTGGCGTATAATTTCTCCTCCTCCACATGACAACCCTCCGAGCTCTGGAATAGTCCAGCAATCCAACTGTGTGACACGTCATAATTGATGTCACTTCAAAATGACGCTCCTTGCCTCCTCGCCTCCTCGCTCGGAGGCAGGGCTTAGGCGGGAGTGGAGGACTTGAGGATGGACACTTGAAAATTGGAATGTGGCGATGCACAACGTGCATCAGGGGCTGACAAGCCCCATTCTCTTTAGCTGCCTATGAGCACTCGTCCTGAGCTCCCAAGTGCCCCACTATAGCTTTAATGGGACATGTCTGAGCCAACTGTTGAAGGTTTTGCACCTCGGACATGGGGTAGAGGAGAAGCTCAGGGTCTCCTTGGCACCTATAACTTTGCTCTTCTGTGCTCCAAGTGCCCAGGGAGCAATCCAGTGACCCCCACTCCCCATACTCCCCTGTACCCACCTGAGGGGAACCCTAGGCCCACTAAACTCTACACCAGACCCCATTTTACCTCCTCACACAACCCCACCCCCATACTCCCCTCTGCCTAGGCACCCAGTAGAGAAATGGGTTCTGACAGCTCTGCACTAACCTCCGTAGCCACCCCTCTTTACACACTCACACTGATTGCCTTCCTAATGTGTTAAAAAAGTTTTTCAAAATCTTGTCTACAAGATGACAGTTTGATTCACATTTGATCCGCAGAGCTATCCAAAATGTTTCAATATTGCAAGCAATACTATATCAACTGACAATATTCTCTTTCTCTGCCACCTTCTGAATGACTGAAAATTGTGACTATTGTTTTGTTGTGTTTTGAGGATATCTTGAAGCCTTGTTCCAGTAAAACAAATATAACTAGTTGAAACGGGTGAACATTTCAGAGGGTTTTAATAGAGTCAAAAACTAAATATATTTCACAATTATCTAAATGTATCTCTGCAATTTGGACAAGTCCTGTGGATTTCTATGCCCCCAAAACATAGGGTTAGACACAAAAAGTACTTGTCTAGGATAAATAATGAAGGAGTTAGGTTATTTTAACGATTTTTTGGCCATTTTGGACGCCATCTTGAAAATAACACCTTTCCAGTGATCAAACTTTGGTAAACTTTTAGTATGTTATTAAGGACACCTAATACTACAAAAAACTGTTGAAAAACGTTTTGTTGCAATTTGTTTTGGGTAAGGTGCTTTTTTTTTCATAACTGCACCCGCCTATATGGCTGCTTATATCTAACCTTTATATTTTACCATCACTTATAATACTTCTACAATACATTATGATATTTGACAGCTTGTAAGTGCCTAAATGTCTCCACTAGGCCTAATAGCTATTGTTTTGGTACAGCCTATCTTGTAATGGTTCAGTTTGTCCTTCAGGCAGCTAGAGTATAACTTTGATCTCTGCCCTGTGCTCGAGGTAGAACTACCGTAACCTGGTAAACCCTCCCTCCGGAAATCTCATTTCTATTTGATTCCAGGAGTGAGTCTGGCCTGATAGCCCAATCTGCAATATTGGCTGTGGGCTGGAGTTGGGCGGGAGTAATACCGTTGACTGACAACCCTTTCAGCCAATGATAATTTTTCCCCTTCAGCCAATCAGCAGTTCACCAGTCTAATGTGACGCACCGGGACTTTTGAGACGACCATGCCCAAAATGGGTTGCCTTATTCGGATACATGGGTGTCACTGCCCGCCCCTACCGGTTCTCTAAATTTTTATTTTTAAATAGGCTTTGTCATGATTAATTGACCACATATATGAAGTTAAACAACTATATTCTATCCAAACGATTTCTTATAAGTAAATTCCGTGCCTCAAAATAGAAGTTAGAGAGCTTTTTGAAGTAAAAAAATAGCGGAGAATATAGCGGACAAGAAAAAGATGGCTGCCGTTCGTGTTTTGGGCTCACTCGAACTCGCCACCTGATTGGCCAACTGTCGCTGTCAATCACAGAACGATGTGCGACGACGCTGATAGGCTCGGTTAGTTGGTAATTCCACTAGAAACCCCCACAATGGGCTATCAGGCCAGACTCACTCCTGGAATCAAATAGAAATGAGATTTCCGGAGGGAGGGTTTACCAGGCTAGAACTACCGTACCTCTGACATGAGTGTTAATGAACTTCTGACGTATATATATATATATATATGTGTGTGTGTGTGTGTGTGTGTGTGTGTGTGTGTGTGTGTGTGTGTGTGTGTGTGTGTGTGTGTGTGTATATATATATATATATAAGAGGTTCGGTTCACATCTAGTACACACCTACATGTATGTCACACTGCCGATCCGACTGATATGCCCATATATGAAGATCTCTGTATCAGTCAGTCATTGTCCCTTTTATGCCAATATATGGATATCTCTGATGTCATCTTGGCATGCCCCTTTTTGTACCCATATATGGAGCTGACTGATTTGTTTGCACCGACCTGATGCCATGACGACACAATGAGGTTAGACAACACACTCCATAGTTGGGCATAGCTGCATTGGGAACTCCTTATTATGGTCATGGTAACATGAGCGTGATGTCAGAGGTCCGCCTGCCTGCCGGCGGGACCTCCCTTAAGCCCATTTTAAAATATGATATATATAATTAATTGTGTGATACATGAGTAAACAATCCTTATCCCCTCCTCTCTTCAGTAAACAATGGGACAGTCCAACGCCATTGGATCTCTTCCAGTGATTTCTGAGAAAGAGCTGGACAAGAGCTGGACGGTGATTGGTGCAGGTACATTTGGTCAAATCCACAAGACCAGACATCATGGTTGGGGACAGGACGTGGCCATTAAATTATTGTGTCTTGATAACGGGTAAGTGGAAAAGCCAGTGGTGGACAAAGTACTCAACTCCTGTACTTGAGTCAAAGTATAGATACTCTTGGTCAAATATTACTCAACTGCAAGTGAGAGTTGCTTGTACTGGTGTACTTTATTCAAAAGTACAAATTACAAATACATTCTATTTGTAATGATTGTTGTATTGAAATTTTAAGCAAAGATTTAATAATAGTGAAAATGGCAGGTCTACAAGTTCACAATGAGTCACGATGCAACCCGGCTCAAGTACCGGTAGTTAATACATCATTTACTTTTTTCCTTTTCTTGAAATGTAGTAGTGTTCATAAATGTACAGTACTCAAGTAAATGTACTTTGTTACTGTCCACCGCTGATGGGGATTTAAAGGATACATATTTAAATGACTGTTACGATCCTTAGTCTAGGGAATGAAAGGACCGTGACATCAGGTTGGCAAGTGAAATGTAGTTTTATTGGTTTTGACCCTTTTTTGATTATTGACAGAAAGTGACACAGAATTCAGACAAAGCATGTGACAGTTAACTTAAATTATACAAACTTTGAAAGTGACCCCAGTGCAAATCAACAAATCAATATAAGGAGCTAATCTATTCTTCTTAACCCCTATCTAGCCTAACCTCTACCAAATCAAAATTACATCAAGTCCCTAATCTAATCTAACTTCCCTAATCTAAACTAAGCAAAAATGGTGGCTGGTTCACAAAAAGCTGGCACTGGTGGTCAAACAAACTCAGAATTATGGTTAAACTTCCTCCTTTAGAATCTCAACACTACTACAGTAGGTTCAACTTCGACAGGATGCAACTTGAATAAGGTGTCACAGAGCACACAAAATACAGAGGGCTACCAAACTTTTAGCACCCAAAGTATTGACTTGAGATGTAATGGACAGCATGTCGCAGCACTGACAGCTACCACACACTGCCAAAGCACACAGGTGCTGCCAGCTCTTAAGTAGGGGAGGAAGGCGTCCTCTGATTGGTCCATCTCCTGATGGAAGGTCTCCTCCCAGCCAGGTCTTCTTCTCCCATGCAGATCCTGAGCTGAATGCATGAGTCAGTGGACTACCAGAACTGTGCAATACATAGAATACTATAAAAAGAACCCTCACATGTAACAATGACCTACACACACACGCACGCACGCACACACGCACACACACACGCATGCAAGCACGCACCACGCACGCACGCACGCACGCACGCACACACACACACACACACACACACACACACACACACACACACACACACACACACACACACACACACACACACACACACACACACACACACACACACACACACACACACACATGGGCTGCCTGTGGTTGGATTAAATTAAACAAGGTAACAGTACTTTTTTAAATATCATTATAATATAATTAAATATCTTGTGTCATTTCATCACTGTTTATTACATTTTTATATGTATATATTTTTTAAAGATATTTCTGGGGGTTTTCCCCATAACAAATACAATATCCAAGCAAAGAGACAACTGGGGTCCAGTTTATTAAGTCTCGAGGGTTTAAGTGGTTACAGCCTGTATCATAGTATATGAGCTGTTTGAACTTGTAAGATGTGTGCCCAAAAGTAAGGAACAAAGTATGTCCCTTATCAATTCAATAAGTGGGCAACCCTAAGAGTGACATATATCTCATGTGTCTTCTTCAGACAGACGAAGGATGAGGAATTGGCTCGTGAGTGTGAACTAATGCTACGTGCAGAGAGCCCCTATGTCGTGACGGTCCTGGGGGTCTTCAGGGGCCTTAGGCCCGGTACCCCCAACATATATTTGGGTATGGTCATGGAGCTGATGAAGAACGGATCCCTCACCACCGTGCAGGTCAGGTTTTTCCCCCTCAAAAGCTAAGATTATATCAGATAACAGAGCAAGAAGGCAATGAAACAACAACAAATTGAACATACATAGGTTATACTTTGAGGAACTTGTATGAAGGGCTTTAAAAGTTAACGGTCATATCTCAAAACAATTCTAAATGTATCCATTGAGAAGTCATTTTCTGTCTCTCTACATGTATTCCTTTCCTTTTAAAGGAATACTTCAGCCAAAACATTTTACTCTTTTTTACCTATCAATTTCTCACCCCATGAAGCCTTGAATTTATGTCGCATTCCTGAGCCAATAATTCAAAAATGATATAAACTCCAAAACAACTCTCACTGATGTAATCACTGATGAGCCTACTGTCGAGTAGTCTGGGAGGCTTTGGCTCAAAGCCTGGACAGCAGGGGCGCGGCCACTGCTTTCTGATTCAAATCAACAGCCAATGAAGAAAAGGGGGCGGCATCCACATGCAGTGGGTGTAGCATGTAAATAGGAGCGACGGGAAGCAATTTCCCCTTGAGAAATTGCGGCCGCCATTGTTATGTACTGCTGTTTGCCTCTCGTCGACTTTTTAGACGAGTTGCACAGCTCTCAGACCGGTAAGAGGCGTGTCCGCTCAGAATCTGAGCGTAAGTTACATCCCGCCCACAAATACCAGGGGTTTGGCCCAGAAGTTCCTCGCCCCTCCCAGTTGTATGCGAGAGCTGGCGAAAACTTCTGGGAACTCAGATTAACTGTTGAGTGACGATCCAGGCTCAAAGAGAATTTTTGTTTGTTAAGTTTGGTCTCCTATTAACTTCAATTAATCAAATATTGGATTATTGGCTCAGGAATGTGACGGGAAAAAAAAATCTCCATGAATTCAACGCTTCATTTTTTTGGATGAAGTATTCCTTTAAAGTAGTACAATGCAGGTCCACAAATAACGATTAACGAGCAGCCTCTTCTGGTCATTACCGTCACTGCAGGCCATTCATTTATTACTGCGTTACCCAGAATTCCATTTGTTTTCACCGGAAGACGGAAGCTTTCAAAAAGCGCTCTTTTATTTGTTTTATACTATCTGTGGATCGTTTCTCTTAGCCAGTGGAGCTTTAGTTACCGTGAGCTGTGTTTTCTTTTTCTGTTGTTTTTCGATCTTCAAATCCTACAATCTCTTAAAAAGAGCGTGAGATTCCTTTTTGTTATTAGAAAACCGGTACGGTAGTTCCTGGCCAAACCGGAAACCGGTGCATTTCCTTTTCCGCTTTCCGGCCGGATGGCGTCATTTTCGCAGGAAAGGCTCCCCGAGCCACCTTTTCAATAGAAATTATAATAGAAAAGGCTTTCGGGGTTGAAATTCATGGAGTGGGTGTTGTGAAACATTTGCCACTCACCAAAAATATACAACAACTTTAGTTTTGTTGAAAAAGTTACCTAGTATAACTTTAAGGTAAACTCAGTATATAAAGCAGAACAGCCCTCATCTGAGTGAGGCACAGAGTAAGTAGACAGAAATGCTATCTTGTAATGTGCATTAGTGAGGGCCAATTATATGAAGATAAGGTTGAAAATGAGTGATGTGCTCCTTTAAGGACTATAGCTTTATTTGTATTTTTGTCTGTGATTGTGAATTCAATGTTTCTGTTTCACCCCAACCCTCAACAGGATAAACTAAGAAGGAAGAATCTAGTGCTACCTTGGTCCCTGGTATTTCGACTGGTTCACCAAGTGGCTTTGGGCATGAACTACCTTCATACTCTCGACCCCGCTCTCATCCACAAGGACCTGAAGCCTGACAACGTACTGCTGGACGATGATCTAAATGTCAAGGTGAGTCCCAGGCACCTTTTTGGGGGTGATTATTACCACCAATGATGGGTCAAGCATGTCCCTCCTCTGGCACTGTTCAAACTAATCTCTGTTCTGTTTTTTTGTATGAAGCAAATGCAACTGAGATTTAATATTAGTACACAATAATCTTTGTTTATTTAACGTCATCACTGACTACCTTTCTTTTGTGATTATACTGAACGGAAGCAGTTCAGTACGAGGGAGAGGGGCTGAGACTGTGGGTGGTTTCTTATTGTGGCTTGAGCTACAGAAAATGTTCAAACACTAGGGATGTCCCATAGAGTATATCAGTGCATCAGCTGGCTCCTCGTTGAGCATCAATACAAACCGGTACCCGGCCAGTCTTCTGGCTTGGCTAAGTGCAACTGCTCCAATGTAAAAAAAAAACTGGACTGTAGACCTGGAAATGTAATTTCCCAATAAGTGTACCATGTCGGATTCACTTCTGACAAGGTATATTCGCATGAGGAAGTATGAGTGTAACTCACAGGAATACTAGACTGACATCATTATTTTGTGTGACAGGCCAGACTGGTAGCAGGCAGTGCTCAGGCCTTGTTCAACGGTCTGATGGTAGCCGGGTAGAAACTCTTCAAAAGTCGTGTGTTCTCGTGTGTTCAGGCATTTGACACTGTGGTAGAGCTTGCCTGGCCGTTGTCTCAGTAGTATTGCATCATCATTCACTCTTGCTCTCTCTCTCCTTCCCCTTTGTCTATTCCTCTACCCCCCCCCTCTCTCTCTCTCTCTCTTGCTCTCTCTCTGTCTCCCACTTCCTCTCTGTTCCCTTTATTTTCTCTCCATTCTCCTCTCTTATTCTTCCAGATCACTGACTTTGGCCTCGCCAAGATTGTCAACACGTTGACCAAACTCCCCATTGATGTCTACAGGTATTCAACAAGTCAGCTGTGTGTCACCGCAAAGCCCTGGGAATATCCAACATAATGCATTGGCTGCTCCTTACCTGTAGTAGTGGATGATACGGTTCCATACCAGAAAGTAGAAAGTTCAATAGTCATGTTCATATTTCTGTTTCATTAGATGTTTTGTGTTAGAGTAAGTAGATATGTGTAGCTATTTATATGCAAACTAAACAAATGTCAATTATGTGCAAATGAACACTGGCAAATACCCCCAAAACAGCAACATCCTCCTATAATTCTACAAACCTCTGTAGTGGTGTTGTAGTGGTGGTGTGGTGGTGGTGAGGCAAAATTGGTTCTGCCCGGTTCTCCTCAGTGGCTGGAGCAATTGATCTGAATTGGGGAAAACCCCACGTTTGCAACTTGCTTTCGCCTGCACACTTCACCGGGTATGGACTAGTACTGTATAATTGGCGGTTTTATCCACTTGCTATTTAGTTATTTTTGTAAGTGTTCTTATTTGGCTAACTATAACACAGATGCTGAGAATTAGTTGCTAATGCTATCTGTCCCATGTGTGATAATTATGTGAGTCTCTTTTCATTTTAGTTACGCAATACTGGTGTGGACCATTTTAAGTGAGTAATTATCTCTCTCTCCCTTCTTTGTCTTGCTTTCTCCTTCATTGTCTTAATTTTCTGTTCTCTCTCCATCAATCTCTCCCTCCTTTAGGGGCTGTGTCCACCAATATGTTTTTTTCCCGGTTGAAAACGCCAAGGTGCTTGCCTAAAAACACCCACATGCTCAGCGACTCATCACGCTGCTGGGGTTTACTTCAAAACAGTGCTCAGAAAAAAAGGCTTGGTGGACACTGCCCCTTAATCACTCATTGTCTCTGCTCCACAGATTCCATTCTTTGACTTAATGTTAATTCAATAATAAGAATCATTAGAAACACGTTAGTGTACCCGGTCTCCTATGTATTACAATTCCCATCCCAATCATCTTTCTCAGGCCAGGACCGTCCAGAGTATGAAGTCCGCCGCGGAGAAAGGCCGCCCCTAGAGGATATTAAATCTAAAGAAAGGCAGGTCCCAGGGCTGAAGGAGCTGGTAAAACTCATGGTGAAGTGCTGGAACGAAGATCCAGATAAAAGACCCAGTTTTGCAGGTGAGAAGACTGCCCTGCAACCATAACTTGGAAAGTTTAATCGTTTTATACCTCCTTGTAGTGATACTGGTTAAATGATCACCAACGGGAGAAAATGTAATGCCACTGACTAGAACAGAATGAAAGAGAAAATAATAGAGTAGGAAAGTTGGGAGAGCAGAATAAAAGTAAAAATAAAAACATTTCCTGGAGAGACTGTGTGCTCGCTGAAAGCAATACAGAAAACATGCTCAGTATATATAGCATTTGCTTTCAAATGTACAAAGAGTGTGTGCAAACCAGAGAGCTTAGTTCAATTATGCAATGGCGCTGAATAGAACAGCGCTGCGATGCTTGTAGATCGGCTATTTTCAAATAGCCTAGGTATAAAATAGGGCTAAAGTGGTTGATGTATGTTTTATAATGTAATAATTTATATCTGAAAAGTAACTACCGGTAGTAACTAAAGTTTTCAGATAAATGTAGTGGAGTAAAAGTACAATATTTGCCTGAGATGTAGTGGAGTAGAAGTAAAAGTATAGACAATTGGAAATACTCCAGTAAAGTAAAAGTACCTCAAAATTGTACTTACGCACAGTACTTGAGTAAGTGTACTTAGTTACTACACCACTGTACATAAGGTGCCAAAAATAGGGGGAAAAGGGGTCAACCCTTGCCATGGGTCTAGGAACTCACTGCAATCTGTCTGAGTAGCTGAATAAACTTTGTGTCTTTGTTGTTCCCAGTATGCGCTGCTGAGACACAAGGCCTGTATGAGGAGCACTGGGAGTCTAGGATTCAAGATGCCGTCGACCAAGTGAAAAAGGATCTGGTAAAGAATGATGCTATCAATCAAAAAGAAAGCCAATGCATCCTGTTATGATAATGTGATGAAGAAACGTGCCTTAAATTAATTGTTTATGTGTTTAACTGTCTTGTTGCAGTTCCATAATGTCCAGTGAAATGAACAAACTCAAAACACACTGATATGGACTAATTCCTTCTCTCTACATCAAGCTATAGAGTATTATAATATGATGCAAATGCTAATGACTTATAAAGAATGTTGTCACTTTACTTAAAGGTCACTACGTCATGTTATAGGGTATTATAGTATGATACAAGTGCTAATGACCATTAAAGAATGTTTCCACTTTACTTAAAGGTCACTGTGTCGTGCTATAGGGTATTATAGTATGATACAATGTCTGTAGCGGCCCTTGGATTCTGAATGATGACGAATATGGATGGTTTCAACAGGTGTATTTATTTTCTTCATGCAAGAATGAAGCTCTGGTTCGAACACCGTGAAAACTATAAAAACAGAAATAAATAATGTTACAATCATATTAAATCATTTCATAGTTTCACTCAACAATAAAATCAGTGCATTTCAAAGTATCACTTTCAAAGTACAATTCAACAATAAAATAGTTAATTTATAGTTGATATAATTCAGTGAGTTAATAACCCATTTCAAAATGCAAATACCAAAACGTACCAATGTACCATAACCAAATCAAAATACCAGACAAACAATTAATAGATCCCAAAATAAATCAGAAAGAAAATCCAAACAAACAACAAACAAAGAACACTTCTGTACCTCACTCCGCTATCCAGGGGTGCTATACTGGGCTGGGCTGCTTACAAAGCCACCTTGGCTTCAGGTAACATCAAACAAATGATTGTTTGATGTTCAATTGTTGCACCAAACGTTACAACGGGCACTGTGAACAATATAAAAACAACCTTACTCCAACTGCGCATTTAAAGTGCAGAATACAGGGTTACAGGTTACAAATAAGCCACAGAATGTTTAAAGCAGACAAACAAACATTTCGTACCGTGTCGCGAGTAGGAGACACGTTGGTGAGTGCTACTGTGCGTCTCTCTGAGTGAATGGGTCTGTCTCTGTGTGAAGCTAGCATGCCTCAACAAGACCGCAGGAGTAACCGGAAGTGTCACAATAAAGGTAGCCCAAAATACACAGGAAGTGTCAAAATAAAGTAAACCAAAATAAGCAAAGTAAATAACAAATTAACTTCAAACTAAGAAAATCAATTGAAGTTAAAAGTAACAAGTGTCACAGACACTTACAATGTCTAATAACGCATTAATATGTGGCCACTTTACTTAAAGGTCTCAAAGTCATGTTATAGCATATTATTGATGTTTATAAGACATTATTCCATTTGATAAACATTTGGTTATAATGCGTTATGACACATTACAGCACTTCTCTATGAGCCTTTACAATTGACTAAGTTAGGGTAGTTATAATGTGCTGTTCCACTGAGCATAATAATGCATTATGACCAGCAGTTATAATACGTTATAAACGTGGTTATAAGTCGTTATACATGATTATAAACATTTATAACGAGCATTATAATGCCTTATAAGGGTATTATAATGCATTATAAATGAGCTTATAAAGCATTATAGAGGCGACCTTCATAGAAAGTGTTACCATGTTTTGTTATGCGTAATTGTTTTCTTTTCTGAGGGTAAATTAGCAATGTCTGTGAGAACCCTGGGGTTTAGTGTGGGTTGTTTTGCAACCACAGGACAGCTATGTCATAGGAAGAGATAGATATTATTGTTGTAAGCAGGCAAACAACATAACACATTAATCACTGATGGACACTCTGTACACTGGAAAAAGATGCACCTCTTTCATTTGCAGTGGGAATTTGTGTGAATTGTTTGTCTCTGCTTACATGACATAATTACACATATTATTTGAACACAATGTAATGTCTCAAGGCCTAAAGATCAGCAATGGGCTTTATTTAAATATATTTTGTGCCAGGGACTCCTAACATTTGTGGTATTACCTTTTTGCAAGATGATAACATTTTTAGAAAATAGCAGATTGGCTATTTTCAAACAGCTGAGCTATAAAATAGGGTTAAAGTGGTTAAACTGATTTTGATTTTCATACATTTTCCTGGGGAACCCCTTCAAGGAACCCTGGGGGCCCCACTTTCAGAACCACTGCCATAAAGGACCATACCTGCCATTTTAACATGTGGGTCCTACTCCTTTGTCATTCTCATTTAGATAGGATTCTCAAAACCATTTTTGATGTATTTCTTTCCCATTACTGAAACAAACATAATATAAAAAACAACATGAAATAAACATACATCACATACAGTCTTCAATACATATACAGTACAGCATGTGGCAACTGTGGACCGTAGCAGAGCTGCTCTTAGCTGATGTTTCTATTGCGTTCAATGAGAGCTTTAAGAGTACAATAAATATCAGTGTTTATCTGACATCTAAAGGTGTTCTAAGTGATATTTCTATAGGTTAAAACCAAAAAAAGTTGTTTGTTAAAAAGTTTAAACTATATTTTGATAATCATTGATATAGAACAGGGGTTTCAAACTCCTTTTGGGGTAAGGCCGAAAGGTGACTTGATGAGGGCCTCGACCAGGCCACGACCAGTTGCAGACATGCGTGTGTGCTTGCGCGCATTTTACTTACAGTTACTTTCTCTCAGTCACTGCTACAGCTGCCTTTACACATTTTATGAATTATTAAGAATGTGCGTGCGTGCGTGCGTGCGTGCGTGTACAAGTGTTTCAAAAAAGACTTGGCAACAAAATATACGTATAAGTAAAAGCAAAAGTATATTTTTTCCCCCAAAAGGAGATATATTTTTTAACATAGTCATACATGATTTTCCTCTTTTGAAAACCCCTGTCGAAAACCCTGTCGCCACTGGAGAGACCCCTTACTGAACACACAATGGTTACTTTGGGAAACGATTTTAGCAAAAAAACATATATTTGTGTCTTATTATGTACAGTAGGTGTAAAATTGTACAACTAGTAGGCAGAGGCAAAGAGGGCCAGCTCAGTTTGTAACTTGAAAGCTTCATTTAGTTTACAAGTAGAAATAAATATATTCTCCTTTCTCCTGAGTCCTGCATGCTAACTGAATATGGCTACAACAACCAATCCACTTGAAGTGTCACCTTTCGATGTGACATGTACATATATATATATATAGATATAGATATAGATATAGATATATATATAGAGAGAGAGAGAGATAGAGAGAGAGAGAGAGAGACCAAATTATAAAACAGCAAAAATAAATCTACCTGACACATTGGAGAGAAGCAAACCAAAATCAGATCATACTAGACTGCTATTAGACCCTAAACAGTGAAGACACGGCGGCATAATACCTGAGCAGTGTGACCGACCAAAACAAAGAAAAGCCTTGATGTACCGACTCAGTGAACTCAGCTGCTCCCAAGAGAAGAGTGCACATACAATTAGGTAGAAACTGAGCTACACTTCCTAGCCATTTGTCCACTGTACCAAGTAATCAGACATATACTTTCCACAGATCAATCACACAAGGAGAGTTTGAAAACATGATTAACTAGAAAATGTGCTCCTCGGAGCACAAGTCTCCGCCAGCAGACCCGTGCTATTTTAATAGCACGGGTCGTCTTGGTAGAACGGGTCGTCTTGGTAGAATGCGCGTGGTTTTTGGTGTTCTGCAGGGGCGACTGAATATGTAGTGTCTGCATCTAAAAGATGTTCTTCTTGAAGCAATGTGTCATATGGGAGTCGTCGTAATTGACTGGTTTGTTCAAATGCTTGTCTGTCTTCTTCATCTTCATTGTCTTGAACAGTTTCAGCAGTTGATTGGTGTGTTTGATCTATGTCAGTTTTCTCTAGTGCTACATAATGTATTTGATCAAGGCGGCCAATTGTTACAGTATTAAGACTTCGGCCTTGTTGTGGGATCAATTCAACTCTATAGTCCTCTTCTGTGTTACTGTTGTAGATGAGTATGCTTTCTTAGCTTTGGCCTTCTGCGCCTTTGCTTGACCAATGTTAGGTGTTCTCAAGAGGGACACACACACGCACGGACGGGTGATTTGTACTGGAAGGTACTGTTCCAATCAAGACTGATTGATCACACCTATTTATAGGATTTTATTTCGTCATGCGTCCCTCTAGCCAATCAAAGGCATTGGTGTCAACATATTGACACGTGTCACATGGAGCTTGACCAATGTTAGCTTGGCTAGGGGCCATGCTAACACACGGCGGGACGAAGCGAAAACATACTCTTAATTTCATTCCTTCTCTCTGTTTCTTAGCTTTGGCCTTCTGCGCCTTTGCGTCTTCATCAGGTTTCAGATGCTCATTTGCTGCTTCTTTAGTTTGCATAATGGGAGTTAGTTACATTGTGTGATCTCAGCCTCCTATTTATATATTTATATTACATATTGTGATGTCACGTAAAACTGACCAATGTTAGGTGTTCTCAGAGGAACACACACACGCACGGACGGGTGATTTGTACTGCAAGGTACTGTTGGTAGAATGTGCGTGGTTTTTGGTGTTCTGCAGGGGCGACTGAATATGTAGTGTTTGCATCTAAAGAATGTTCTTCTTGAAGCAATGTGTCATATGGGAGTGGTCGTAAATGACTGGTTTGTTCAAATACTTGTCTGTCTTCTTCATCTTCATTGTTGTCTTGAACAGTTTCAGCAGTTGATTGGTGTGTTTGATCTATGTCAGTTTTCTCTAGTGCTACATAATGTATTTGATCAAGGTGGCCAATTGTTACAATATTAAGACTTCGGCCTTGTTGTTGTGGGATCAATTCAACTCTATAGTCCTCTTCTGTGTTACTGTTGTAGATGAGTATGCTTTCTTAGCTTTGGCCTTCTGCGCCTTTGCTTGACCAATGTTAGGTGTTCTCAGAGGGACACACACACGCACGGACGGGTGATTTGGACTGGAAGGTACTGTTCCAATCAAGACTGATTGATCCTGTCTTACCTCACTTCAAAAACGTAAACGGCTTTTTGAAGTGACACACCTATTTATAGGATTTTATTTCGTCATGCGTCCCTCTAGCCAATCAAAGGCATTGGTGTCAACATATTGACACGTGTCACGTGGAGCTTGACCAATGTTAGCTTGGCTAACAATGTTTGCTCACACACGGCGGGACGAAGCGAAAACATACTCTCCACCTACGGCGGAGACAATGACAAAACATTCATATCTGCTGGGTACAACAATGTACAACAAAGTACAACAATGTGCAAACACAGCAGCAAGATGTGTGAGCTGTTGTGACAGGAGAAGGATTGATGGAATACAATATTCTACATTATGAAAGCAATTTGTCCCTGCAAAACTGTGCACACACACTCCCTGGATGCCAAGGCCGAACCTCAACCCCGCATTTGTCAGATTGGCCTGTTATAGCGCCACCAGATTTGTGCAAAACAAATTTTTGGATATCACTCCCACAGATGTGCGTCCAAACCTCACGCAAATCAGTATACAGTATCTCTATAGTCATGTGATCAACACGGATCCAAAGTTTGCAGGAGTGCTCCGTTTTGAACAAAATGCCTCAAATCATCAACGCAGCATGCGATTTCCATGAAATTTTGCGTGCACATTCCCACTAGGCCAAGAAAGAAATGTCACCCTTTTCATATTGGCCTGTTATAGCGCCAACAGCAGGTCTAATTTTGCAAAACACATTTCTGGAACAAAATGCACCCTTTTCACAGGAGGCCACAATAACCTACCTGACCTGGCGGAGACCTGTGCTCCGAGGAGCACTTTTTCTAGTTCAAAGTGAAGTGAATGCAAAACATTGGAATATTGATGCCATTTGTTTCAAATGTTTTTTTTCCAAGCTAACCTTTTTTTTTTTTTTTTACAGCAAATGCACAATTTGTATGGTTTTGTAAGATCGTTTTTTTAAGTTGCAATGTAACACAGCTCTGTTTACACATTTAATTATTCTTTGTTATAATTCTACCTACATAGTTTTGTTTATTGTTTTGTTCCACTTTTGCTTTAGCAATATAAACATATGTTTTCTCATACCATTAAAGCCCCTTTGAATTGAATTGAATTGATTTGAATTGGGAGAGAGAGATAACCCTCTGATCAAGCTGATTGTCAAGGAGCTGTAAATGATTGAGTCAAAGAGAAAGAGAGAGAGAGAGAGAGAGAGAGAGCAGCACATATAAATACCATATTGTGAACCTCAGTTCAGACATTGAGGCTTGAGGACTCGACCAAAACGGAGGAGCTGTTATAATTACTTCAAAACGTAGCCTACTTTTGAGAAGCTGTTAGTTTCTTCTACCCAGCCGTTGTTGGATATCCTACTCAAGATAAGTCAAGTAAGTAAGAAGAATTGTCTTGGGTTTTTCCTTTTGTCATTTAAGTGATTGATTTCTTTATACATACATACATACAGTATATATATATATATATATATTGGAAATGTATATAAATGTATATATATAAATATATACATCACTAGAAATATCCTAGTGATAAAGAATGCTCAGTAAACTTCTAACTTCTAACTGTTTATTTCAGTAGTTATTTAATGTAAGTAAAAAAACAAAATCGACATGACTTTTGTGTGTCATGCCGGTTTGCCAATGAGGAAGAAGTTATATCATGGCTGCTTATATCTAACCTTTATATTTTACCATCACTTATAATACTTCTACAATACATTATGATATTTGACAGCTTGTAAGTGCCTAAATGTCTCCACTAGGCCTAATACTGTAGCTATGGTACAGCCTATCTTGTAATGGTTCAGTTTGTCCTTCAGGCAGCTAGAGTATAACTTTGATCTCTGCCCTGTGCTCGAGGCAGAACTACCGTACCTCTGACATGAGTGTTAATGAACTTCTGACGTATATATATATATATATATATATATATATATGTATGTATGTGTGTATGTGTGTATGTGTGTGTGTGTGTGTGTGTGTGTGTGTGTGTGTGTGTGTGTGTGTGTGTGTGTGTGTATATATATATATATATATATATATATATATATATATATATATATATATATATATATATATATATATATATATATATATATATATATATATATATATATTAGAGGTTCGGTTCACATCTAGTACACACCTACATGTATGTCACACTGCCGATCCAACTGATATGCCCATATATGAAGATCTCTGTATCTGTCAGTCATTGTCCCTTTTATGCCAATATATGGAGATCTCTGATGTCATCTTGGCATGCCCCTTTTTGTACCCATATATGGAGCTGACTGATTTGTTTGCACCTGATGCCATGACGACACAATGAGGTTAGACAACACACTCCATAGTTGGGCAAAGCTGCATTGGGAACTCCTTATTATGGTCATGGTAACATGAACGTGATGTCAGAGGTCCGCCTGCCTGCCGGCGGGACCTCCCTTAAGCCCATTTAAAAATATGATATATATAATTAATTGTGTGATACATGAGTAAACAATCCTTATCCCCTCCTCTCTTCAGTAAACAATGGGACAGTCCAACTCCATTGGATCTCTTCCAGTGATTTCTGAGAAAGAGCTGGACAAGAGCTGGACGGTGATTGGTGCAGGTACATTTGGTCAAATCCACAAGACCAGACATCATGAATGGGGACAGGACGTGGCCATTAAATTATTGTGTCTTGATAACGGGTAAGTGGAAAAGCCAGTGGTGGACAAAGTACTCAACTCCTGTACTTGAGTCAAAGTATAGATACTCTTGGTCAAATATTACTCAACTGCAAGTGAGAGTTGCTTGTACTGGTGTACTTTATTCAAAAGTACAAATTACAAATACATTCTATTTGTAATGATTGTTGTATTGAACGCACAACAATCGCACGCACGCACGCACGCGCACACACACACACACACACACACACACACACACACACACACACACACACACACACACACACACACACACACACACACACACACACACACACACACACACACACACACAATGTGGTTGGATTAAATTAAAACAAGTTAACAGTACTTTTTTAAATATCATTATAATATAATTAAATATCTTGTGTCATATCATCACTGTTTATTACATTTGTATATGTATATATTTTTAAAAGATATTTCTGGGGGTTTTCCCCATAACAAATACAATATCCAAGCAAAGAGACAACTGGGGTCCAGTTTATTAAGTCTCGAGGGTTTAAGTGGTTACAGCCTGTATCATAGTATATGAGCTGTTTGAACTTGTAAGATGTGTGCCCAAAAATAAGGAACAAAGTATGTCCCTTATCAGTTCAATAAGTGGGCAACCCTAAGAGTGACATATATCTCATATGTCTTCTTCAGACAGACGAAGGATGAGGAATTGGCTCGTGAGTGTGAACTAATGCTACGTGCAGAGAGCCCCTATGTCGTGACGGTCCTGGGGGTCTTCAGGGGCCTTAGGCCCGGTACCCCCTACATATATTTGGGTATGGTCATGGAGCTGATGAAGAACGGATCCCTCACCACCGTGCAGGTCAGGTTTTTCCCCCTCAAAAGCTAAGATTATATCAGATAACAGAGTAAGAAGGCAATGAAACAACAACAAATTGAACATACATAGGTTATACTTTGAGGAACTTGCATGAAAGGCTTTAAAAGTTAACGGTCATATCTCAAAACAATTCTAAATGTATCCATTGAGAAGTCATTTTCTGTCTCTCTACATGTATTCCTTTCCTTTTAAAGGAATACTTCAGCCAAAACATTTTACTCTTTTTTACCTATCAATTTCTCACCCCATGAAGCCTTGAATTTATGTCGCATTCCTGAGCCAATAATTCAAAAATGATATAAACTCCAAAACAACTCTCACTGATGTAATCACTGATGAGCCTACTGTCGAGTAGTCTGGGAGGCTTTGGCTCAAAGCCTGGACAGCAGGGGCGCGGCCACTGCTTTCTGATTCAAATCAACAGCCAATGAAGAAAAGGGGGCGGCATCCACATGCAGTGGGTGTTGCATGTAAATAGGAGCGACGGGAAGCAATTTCCCCTTGAGAAATTGCGGCCGCCATTGTTATGTACTGCTGTTTGCCTCTCGTCTGACTTTTTAGACGAGTTGCACAGCTCTCAGACCGGTAAGAGGCGTGTCCGCTCAGATTCTGAGCGTAAGTTACATCCCGCCCACAAATACCAGGGCTTTGGCCCAGAAGTTCCTCGCCCCTCCCAGTTGTATGCGAGAGCTGGCGAAAACTTCTGGGAACTCAGATTAACTGTTCCAGGCTCAAAGAGAATTTTTTTTTGTTAAGTTTGGTCTCCTATTAACTTCAATTAATCAAATATTGGATTATTGGCTCAGGAATGTGACGGGGGAAAAAAAATCTCCATGAATTCAAGGCTTCATTTTTTTGGATGAAGTATTCCTTTAAAGTAGTACAATGCAGGTCCACAAATAACGATTTTTAGCAGCCTCTTCTGGTCATTACCGTCACTGCAGGCCATTCGTTTATTACTGCGTTACCCAGAATTCCATTTGTTTTCACCGGAAGACGGAAGCTTTCAAAAAGCGCTCTTTTAATTGTTTTATACTATCTGTGGATCGTTTCTCTTAGCCAGTGGAGCTTTAGTTACCGTGAGCTGTGTTTTCTTTTTCTGTTGTTTTTCGATCTTCAAATCCTACAATCTCTTAAAAAGAGCGTGAGATTCCTTTTTGTTATTAGAAAACCGGTGCGGTAGTTCCTGGCCAAACAGGAAACCGGTGCATTTCCTTTTCCGCTTTCCGGCCGGATGGCGTCATTTTCGCGGGAAAGGCTCCCCGAGCCACCTTTTCAATAGAAATTATAATAGAAAAGGCTTTCGGGGTTGAAATTCATGGAGTGGGTGTTGTGAAACATTTGCCACTCAGCAAAAATATACAATTTAACTTTAGTTTTGTTGAAAAAGTTACCTAGTATAACTTTAAGGTAAACTCAGTATATAAAGCAGAACAGCCCTCATCTGAGTGAGGCACAGAGTAAGTAGACAGAAATGCTATCTTGTAATGTGCATTAGTGAGGGCCAATTATATGAAGATAAGGTTGAAAATGAGTGATGTGCTCCTTTAAGGACTATAGCTTTATTTGTATTTTTGTCTGTGATTGTGAATTCAATGTTTCTGTTTTACCCCAACCCTCAACAGGATAAACTAAGAAGGAAGAATCTAGCGCTACCTTGGTCCCTGGTATTTCGACTGGTTCACCAAGTGGCTTTGGGCATGAACTACCTTCATACTCTCGACCCCGCTCTCATCCACAAGGACCTGAAGCCTGACAACGTACTGCTGGACGATGATCTAAATGTCAAGGTGAGTCCCAGGCACCTTTTTGGGGGTGATTATTACCACCAATGATGGGTCAAGCATGTCCCTCCTCTGGCACTGTTCAAACTAATCTCTGTTCTGTTTTTTTGTATGAAGCAAATGCAACTGAGATTCAATATTAGTACACAATAATCTTTGTTTATTTAACGTCATCACTGACTACCTTTCTTTTGTGATTATACTGAACGGAAGCAGTTCAGTACGAGGGAGAGGGGCTGAGACTGTGGGTGGTTTCTTATTGTGGCTTGAGCTACAGAAAATGTTCAAACACTAGGGATGTCCCATAGAGTATATCAGTGCATCAGCTGGCTCCTCGTTGAGGATCAATACAAACCGGTACCCGGCCAGTCTTCTGGCTTGGCTAAGTGCAACTGCTCCAATGTAAAAAAAAAACTGGACTGTAGACCTGGAAATGTAATTTCCCAATAAGTGTACCATGTCGGATTCACTTCTGACAAGGTATATTCGCATGAGGAAGTATGAGTGTAACTCACAGGAATACTAGACTGACATCATTATTTTGTGTGACAGGCCAGACTGGTAGCAGGCAGTGCTCAGGCCTTGTTCAACGGTCTGATGGTAGCCGGGTAGAAACTCTTCAAAAGTCGTGTGTTCTCGTGTGTTCAGGCATTTGACACTGTGGTAGAGCTTGCCTGGCCGTTGTCTCAGTAGTATTGCATCATCATTCACTCTTGCTCTCTCTCTCCTTCCCCTCTCTCTCTCTCTCTCTCTCTCTCTCTCTCTCTCTCTCTCTCACTTCCTCTCTGTTCCCTTTATTTTCTCTCCATTCTCCTCTCTTATTCTTCCAGATCACTGACTTTGGCCTCGCCAAGATTGTCAACACGTTGACGAATGAATTTCGTTTTTTTACAAAATTTATGGGGACAAAATATTTCATGCCACCAGAGGCCTGCACCGACCGGCCTGCACGCACCAAACTCCCCATTGATGTCTACAGGTATTCAACAAGTCAGCTGTGTGTCACCGCAAAGCCCTGGGAATATCCAACATAATGCATTGGCTGCTCCTTACCTGTAGTAGTGGATGATACGGTTCCATACCAGAAAGTAGAAAGTTCAATAGTCATGTTCATATTTCTGTTTCATTAGATGTTTTGTGTTAGAGGAAGTAGATATGTGTAGCTATTTATATGCAAACTAAACAAATGTCAATTATGTGCAAATGAACACTGGCAAATACCCCCAAAACAGCAACATCCTCCTATAATTCTACAAACCTCTGTAGTGGTGTTGTAGTGGTGGTGTGGTGGTGGTGAGGCAACATTGGTTCTGCCCGGTTCTCCTCAGTGGCTGGAGCAATTGATCTGAATTGGGGAAAACCCCACGTTTGCAACTTGCTTTCGCCTGCACACTTCACCGGGTATGGACTAGTACAGTATAATTGGCGGTTTTATCCACTTGCTATTTAGTTATTTTTGTAAGTGTTCTTATTTGGCTAACTATAACACAGATGCTGAGAATTAGTTGTTAATGCTATCTGTCCCATGTGTGATAATTATGTGAATCTCTTTTCATTTTAGTTACGCAATACTGGTGTGGACCATTTTAAGTGAGTAATTATCTCTCTCTCCCTTCTTTGTCTTGCTTTCTCCTTCATTGTCTTAATTTTCTGTTCTCTCTCCATCAATCTCTCCCTCCTTTAGGGGCTGTGTCCACCAATATGTTTTTGTCCCGGTTGAAAACGCCAAGGTGCTTGCCTAAAAACACCCACATGCTCAGCGACTCATCACGCTGCTGGGGTTTACTTCAAAACAGTGCTCAGAAAAAAAGGCTTGGTGGACACTGCCCCTTAATCACTCATTGTCTCTGCTCCACAGATTCCATTCTTTGACTTAATGTTAATTCAATAATAAGAATCATTAGAAACACGTTAGTGTACCCGGTCTCCTATGTATTACAATTCCCATCCCAATCATCTTTCTCAGGCCAGGACCGTCCAGAGTATGAAGTCCGCCGCGGAGAAAGGCCGCCCCTAGAGGATATTAAATCTAAAGAAAGGCAGGTCCCAGGGCTGAAGGAGCTGGTAAAACTCATGGTGAAGTGCTGGAACGAAGATCCAGATAAAAGACCCAGTTTTGCAGGTGAGAAGACTGCCCTGCAACCATAACTTGGAAAGTTTAATCGTTTTATACCTCCTTGTAGTGATACTGGTTAAATGATCACCAACGGGAGAAAATGTAATGCCACTGACTAGAACAGAATGAAAGAGAAAATAATAGAGTAGGAAAGTTGGGAGAGCAGAATAAAAGTAAAAATAAAAACATTTCCTGGAGAGACTGTGTGCTCGCTGAAAGCAATACAGAAAACATGCTCAGTATATATAGCATTTGCTTTCAAATGTACAAAGAGTGTGTGCAAACCAGAGAGCTTAGTTCAATTATGCAATGGCGCTGAATAGAACAGCGCTGCGATGCTTGTAGATCGTCTATTTTCAAATAGCCTAGGTATAAAATAGGGCTAAAGTGGTTGATGTATGTTTTATAATGTAATAATTTATATCTGAAAAGTAACTAGTAACTAAAGTTTTCAGATAATTGTAGTGGAGTAAAAGTACAATATTTGCCTGAGATGTAGTGGAGTAGAAGTAAAAGTATAGACAATTGGAAATACTCCAGTAAAGTAAAAGTACCTCAAAATTGTACTTACGCACAGTACTTGAGTAAGTGTACTTAGTTACTTTACACCACTGTACATAAGGTGCCAAAAATAGGGGGAAAAGGGGTCAACCCTTGCCATGGGTCTAGGAACTCACTGCAATCTGTCTGAGCAGCTGAATAAACTTTGTGTCTTTGTTGTTCCCAGTATGCGCTGCTGAGACACAAGGCCTGTATGAGGAGCACTGGGAGTCTAGGATTCAAGATGCCGTCGACCAAGTGAAAAAGGATCTGGTAAAGAATATATGATGCATTCTAAACTCATTCACTCACTTTAAAACAATGATGTTACCCTTTTCTATGTGCTGAAACACTTTTATGAGAAAGATTTTTCATGACACAGTATTGCAATCTCTGTCTGTCTGTCTGTCTGTCTGTCTAAATGTTTTCTCATTGCTTTCTTTCTCTTATCTCCTCCCTCTTTCCAAGACATGGTGTTGTTTAATAGTGCTCATACTGTACAATACCATACTGTACATAATATTGTTGATATGAAATAACAGGACTGTGTTCAACAGGATGATGTGCCACGTCCACCAGTACCTCCAGGGAGCACAGACAGAGAGGACCTTTTGAAACGTAAGTACATGGTGATCAGTACACTGCTTTTTCACAAACCGGGCATACAGTGAAATTGTTTGGATACAAAAATACAATAAAGTGAACAGGCCTGTATGGACAGAACAATACCAGCTCAGCTACAAACCACAACCTGCTCTGTACTAGGGCTGGGCAAACCGACATTTAGAACCTATAACGACTTATAACCGAATAATCGAGAAGCTGGCTGGTGTGTGTGTGTGTGTGAGTGTATATGTCACAGGGAAAATGGCATTCCAGGGAAATTGACAGGGGAGCGCTTGTTTTATAGGCACGGGGCGGTGCTGCGAGGCGGGGCTTTGATGCGAGGACGACGACCACAACAACAACATACTAACCAGGAAGCTACGCTAGGGAAACGCTGAAAATAAAATGGATAATATGAGAGAAATACTCAAGTAAAGTACGAATACCTCAAAATTGTACTTGAGTAAATCTACTTTGTTACTTTGCACCACTAGTACAAGCCTCAGTGGCGCACTTCGATAATCATTGGACTCCCC
The DNA here is from genome assembly GCF_963280865.1 of Gymnoscopelus braueri. Taxonomy (NCBI): domain Eukaryota; kingdom Metazoa; phylum Chordata; class Actinopteri; order Myctophiformes; family Myctophidae; genus Gymnoscopelus; species Gymnoscopelus braueri. Next base: position 45,045,641 of record NC_137606.1, read on the forward strand.
ACCCACTACCACTGGGAGCCGGGGTTTGACTCCAGCTTGGGACATTACTTTTTCAAACAACCGCGGACTACTTTTTTTTCGCTGATAAAGTATAGTTTTGGACCATGACGGAAGGCGCTCCGACTTAGCAGACCTTGAGGCAGAGGAGTCGCGCCCGAGCGCCTCCAGGCGCGAGTGCCCGCGACGACCTGCCGATGGTCTGCTAGTCGACTTAAGCGCCGTCCGAGTTATGTACCGATAGGCACAGAATCGTAAATGATGTTGTGTGGGGACTGCGTTTGCCCCAAGTGCCACTCACTGCACTAACATAGCCCGCCAGGCCCGCCCCCTGGAGTGTGTGTGTGTGTGTGTGTGTGTGTGTGTGTGTGTGTGTGTGTGTGTGTGTATGTGTGTGTACACGCGCGCGTGTGCGCATGCGTGTGTGCGTGCTGGTTTGTGCATGCGTGCGTGTGTGGTGTGGGGCTCATGTCTGGCTTGCATTGCCCTCTAGCGTTGATTCTACAGAATTGCATGAGGGGCATGAAAACAAGCGTACCCCTTTCAATTTCCCTGGAATGCCATTTTCCCTGTAACATATATATATGTTACAGGGAAAATGGCATTCCAGGGAAATTGAAAGGGGTACGCTTGTTTTCATGCCCCTCATGCAATTCTGTAGAATCAACGCTAGAGGGCAATGCAAGCCAGACATGAGCCCCACACCACACACGCACGCATGCACAAACCAGCACGCACACACGCATGCGCACACGCGCGCGTGTACACACACATACACACACACACACACACACACACACACACACACACACACACACACACACACTCCAGGGGGCGGGCCTGGCGGGCTATGTTAGTGCAGTGAGTGGCACTTGGGGCAAACGCAGTCCCCACACAACATCATTTACGATTCTGTGCCTATCGGTACATAACTCGGACGGCGCTTAAGTCGACTAGCAGACCATCGGCAGGTCGTCGCGGGCACTCGCGCCTGGAGGCGCTCGGGCGCGACTCCTCTGCCTCAAGGTCTGCTAAGTCGGAGCGCCTTCCGTCATGGTCCAAAACTATACTTTATCAGCGAAAAAAAAGTAGTCCGCGGTTGTTTGAAAAAGTAATGTCCCAAGCTGGAGTCAAACCCCGGCTCCCAGTGGTAGTGGGTGGGGAGTCCAATGATTATCGAAGTGCGCCACTGAGGCTTGTACTAGTGGTGCAAAGTAACAAAGTAGATTTACTCAAGTACAATTTTGAGGTATTCGTACTTTACTTGAGTATTTCTCTCATATTATCCATTTTATTTTCAGCGTTTCCCTAGCGTAGCTTCCTGGTTAGTATGTTGTTGTTGTGGTCGTCGTCCTCGCATCAAAGCCCCGCCTCGCAGCACCGCCCCGTGCCTATAAAACAAGCGCTCCCCTGTCAATTTCCCTGGAATGCCATTTTCCCTGTGACATATATACACACACACACATTTTTCTTGAAATTGGCCTAATGGTGGTGCTATAACAGTTCCCTTCACGTTTTGGCCTGTGACTCTTGAACAATCAAACAGACTAACAGGTTTTTCCACCAAATTGTGCTTTCTTCACAACACACTTCACAACACCTACAACTCTTGTCCGTATCTCACACAAATCGGTACACATTATCTAGTCCGTTCATACTATATCAGTCGGTTTTATCATAAACCATTCCATTTGGTATAGGTTTGCGGGCCCTGGGTAGACAACTCGGCCTGGAGACCAGCGCGGACACCTGAGCGCACTATTCCAGTTATTATTATTATTGTAAAATGTTTGCCTATAATGACATGGCCAATACAGGAACACAAGGTAATTGTTTAATTTTGTTGTGAAATTTTGTCATGTGTGTCCTAACAGATTCCTGTCCACTGTCACTGGACCCCGACTCAATGAACTTCAAGCTCTCCCTGTCAGAGGACGATAGGAAGGTAACTCCTACCGAAGAAGACCAACATTATCCTGATCATCGAGACAGATTTACTCACCAGCAGGTGTTGAGTAGAGAGAGTCTGTCTGGACGTTGTTACTTTGAAGTAAAATGGAGTGAGAATGTGGTTTCTATAGCAGTCAGTTATAAAGACATCAACAGAAAGGAGAGCTTTGGAGCAAATGACAAGTCCTGGTTGTTATGGCACAATCAATATTACTGGTCAATGCACAACGGCAGGAGGACAAAAGTGTCCTTCAAGAAGGGGGGCGATGATGGGGGAGTAGTTGGGGTGTATGTAGATCACAAAGCAGGTACTGTGTCATTCTACAGTGTGTCTAACAACACAATGACCCTCCTTCATACAGTTCAAACCACCTCCAAAGAACCTCTCTATGCAGGGATATATACACATGCTGGTACAGCAGAGGTGCGTAAGATCTGGTAAATGTTGAGCTATTTTCAACTGATGTTTATGTTGATTTACTGATGTAAACATATTGCTACACGAATGTTGTATAGTACATTGTAGTAGCATGGTATGTAGAAAAGTTAAACTACATGTATGAAACTATACCTTTTATGATAATTAATCTGATTAAAAATGTGCGTCTTTATATGAACGGTTTATCATAATTATTGGATATCATGTTGTTGTCATATCAGCAGTTTATACTTTATCATACGACAAATAGCTAAAATTGCAGATGTATAAGCTCACGCGTTCTGGGCTGTTAGGTGGGCTTTTTTTTAAAGAAGAAGAAAAAAGGAAGCCTTCTGAAAGATTCAAAAACTAAATCTAGAAATGCTGTAAAACAAATAGATTGTGAGAAAATGTTGGACATTTTGGGGGGGGCGGATTTTCCGTTTCAGTTGATTTCTTTTATTGAAATAAAAATATTGAATCATAAGTTTAATGTCATGTTAAATTGTCTTTTTCTTTTCTTTATTGAAATACAAACATTGAATCTTAACTAAGATTCAATGTTCCGAAGCGAGAGATCTCGCAAAGACCCCCTTCTTGTTAAAGGCAGACGAGAAGAGGAAGTATAATTCCAAAGGACTGAACAAGGGTCCGCCCCCTGGTTATATAGAGTGGAGGGTGGGACTTCCGCCGAGCGGAACGAATCAAAATCCAGCCTAAGGACACCGTGTCTGGAAGTACATCAAGAAAATGCTTCTGTGTTTCACGCTAGAGGGCGTTCTCCCATTGTGAAACCTCTCGCTTCGTATTTCATATAACCGGGGTTACGATAGTAACCTATAGTTCTTCCAAATAAGGGAAAACAGGCAGATAGGACTTTCAGATGAATACAGACTAGTGCAGATTCACTTGACATGGAATTTACGAAATAACTAGGAATATAATGCAAACACAGGGCTTAAATAGACACAGGGATAACAGGACACAGGTGAACTCAACTGACAATCAACACTGGGATAGGCTGGGGGACTAAGAGGACACAGGTGGAAACACTGACAAATCACAAGACTGGTTAGACAAGGCAGGCAAAGAACTACAGGGGCAGACAGGAAGGCACAAAACATTACTACAACATAAAGGTACACAAGGCCAAGGCAACAACAGAGTAACAGAAAACCAAAACCAAACAGAACAGGAATACATGACAAATACAGAGCATACTGAACAACAGAACAGCCCTGATAATTCCAAAACCTAATAAGGGGGCAGTCAAGGTCCAAGGGCCGAGGAGCGGAGTGTGACAGTTTGACACGTTTTGAAAAAGTACACATTGAACTCCATACAGGAGGAATGGTCATTCGTCATACATTTACAAACAAAGAAACAAACAAACACACCACTCACGCACGCACGCACGCACACACGCACGCACGCAGTGCTATAGCGCCACCCTTTGTTTATATTCCACATTTTATTGCAAGAGTTTTTGGCTCTTATAAATATGATTATAAAGGATTATGATCAGCATTACAATACCTTATAAGTATGTGTATAATGCGTTATACACATGGGATGCATAGCAAGTGCTACCGTTTTTTTTTATGTACAAGGTCACGTGAGCTTGTAGATCGGCTATTTTCAAGTAGCTGATTGACTAAGCCACTTCTTTTGGGCTTGTTTTCAAAGACCTGGTTGCTTATTTCTCTCGCAAAATCTGGCAACTCAGGTCCCGTTCCATTCACTAGCTCAATGATTAATGAATGAACAATATAATAATAATAATAATAATACTTCGCTAATAATATTAATGATAATATATAATAATCAGTACTCAAGATGACTCTATATTTTATTTCAGTTACACAACTAAGCAACAAAACTTTGTTCTTTTCAGGTAAACCTGATTTTGACTCTGACTGGGCACCGTCATTACCTCGGGGGTAATGATGTTTTTTCCAGGTAGCGTGCCTTTGTGTCCGCGTTCAGCTTCTCTCTGTATGGTATCTCTCTGTCACGCATTGCCCGGTCCATCTTCTGTCCTTTACCAATACATTTGTTGTAGTTCAGGACACGTCGTGAGTAACTATCAATGTTGTTGATACTAGCTGTTGTTATGGAGCTCACCCAAGATGGCCACCGGAACTACGTCAGCCTAACCTAAGCTACGCCTTTTGCCCGACCCCTATAAAACAAGCAGTAAAATCTTAAAATCTTAAAAAGCCTGGCAGCAGTGTTTTGTATCTGTTGCAGTCTTAGAATATTTTGCTTGCTTGATAATAAAGTGCATTGCAGTAGTCAAGACGGGAGGAGATAACCGTATGAATGACACTACACTAGGTCTACAGGGGTAAGGAATGGCCTGACCTTGGCTAGCTGTTGGGCAGTTATGATGTGTGGCATTTTTTGCTAAACGCCTGCAAACTTTGGAAGTCAATCGTAGCCAATAGAATGGAATATTTAAAACCTGATTGATACTGTAGGCTACATATTCATTACATGACTCCAGAGATGAAGTGTACCTGTGTATTTGTGTGTGTTTTGGACAAAATCTACAGGAGTATAGAAAAAAAAAGAAGAAGAAAACGTAGTTGGGCACAAATAGCACATATTGGGGAGTTGCATCATGAGCCAATCCAAGAGGAAATAATTTGATTGTATGATCTATGTCTATGGTTAAAGAGTTATAGGCCAAAACGTGAAGCGCCCTATTATAGTGGCAGAGATTAGCTGTTAGACACACACACAAAAAGACGGATGGACAGGCACGAAAACATAATAACAGAATTATCTGTATCGCTCCCTCATAGGCAAAACTCTCGATATACCGAGCAATCTTCGTTCCTACTTTCACCTACTGTATGGTCATGAAGTGTGGTTCATGACCGAAAGAATAAGATCGCGGATACAAGCGGCCGAAATTAGTTTTCTCAGACGGGTGGCTGGCCTAAATAATAAATAAGTGAACGCCAATGGCATAATTATGCTAGTGTTAACAGCAACATAGATGATCTGGGGATCTTAGTATAATTTGTAAGCTCAATTTGAATCCAACATAGAAAAAGACTTTCTTGTGATTTTCGTCCCCCCAAAACAAACAACAATTTGCTAATTTTTCCTTTTTTTTAATAAAATAATAGAAATATAATAATAGAAAAATCATGAAAATGCTCCCCCTTTGTTCGGTCCTTTGGTCTTTTTTTTAATTGTTACCAAAAAAGAATGAATGGCACATTTCTGCCTTTGAAAATATTTGTGAAAAAATTGTGAAAATGATTTTAAAAATCACAAAAATTGTATAATGACTGTGTATGTTCAATTTGAACCAAACATAGAAAAAAATGTTTTTTAAATTCTGAAATGAAAAATAGTGACAACACTAACAAAATAAATTACGAAAATGACCCCTTCTTTCGGTCCCTTTGTCTTTTTTTTTTAATTTGCAACAAAAAATTAAGAAATGCCAAATTTTTGCCTTTTTTTGTTCATAATTGAAAGTGCGTGTGCGTGTGCGTGTGCGTGTGTGTGTGCGTGCGTGCGTGCGTGCGTGCGCTCGTGTGTGTGTGTGTGTGTGTGTGTGTGTCTGTGTGTGTTTTCAGTGTGCTTGATGACATTGCCAGCTGTAACAAGTCACTCAAAAACATTGTTGGATCCTCTGATAATGAGATTTGTCATTGTCATTTTAAACTGATTGATGAATGATGATTGGATCATGTCTCCTCGTGTGTGTGTGTGTGTGTGTGTGTGTGTGTGTGTGTGTGCGTGTGCGTGTGTGTGTGTGTGCGTGCGTGTGTGCGTGTGTGGTGACTAATCAACGACAAGAATTATATAAAATACAATACCAATTGGTATTATGAAAGGGGTGAAATAATCGACCCAAGTTAAGTTTCCAAACGTTTTGTGGGCAGTTTAGATAGATATTCAAATCACAAGTAAGACGCGCGAACGCAGCTCGAAAATATTGTGTATTTACGGACTTGTAATCCGTGTTATTTCACCGTGATGGGGAGAGAACATTGACATTGTGTGTGTGTGTGTGTGTGTGTGTGTGTGTGTGTGTGTGTGTGTGTGTGTGTTTTGCAGGCTGTTGTGCATTTTAATCAGAGCATTGTCTAAATTCCTGCACTCTGGCGCACTCTGGCGGCTGCACACAGGCAGTGCACGCACGTGAGTCACATGGGGGCGCGAGCCAATGAGAGCGCGGCTGCACACAGAGACGCAGACACACACACACACACACAACCCGAGCACGGATACATAGTAAGCTCCACTTCCGCGCCTCCTTCCGCGTTCGCAAAAACTAGCCGATATGCAAGCACACAGCGTGCACTTGATGCGCTGTGAGCTTGTAGATCGGCTATTTTTGAAACTTTTTGAATAATCTTGAACATTTTTGAAAAACGTTGAATAATTGTTTCCGCCAGGCCGAAAGAGTATGTTTTACCCCCTGTCCGTCCGTCCGTCCGTCCGTCCGTCCGTTCGTGTGTCCTGTCGGTCCGCGAGCAGCTAATCTCCGGCACCGTTGGCCTGGTCGCTGCGAACCTGTGCACACTCACTCCCTGGATGTCAATTCAGAACCTCTGGCCCAATTTGTTTACATGGGCCTGTTATAGCGCCACCAGGAGGCCAATTTGTGCAAAACCCATTTTTTTATATTACTCCCACATGATTTGATCCAAACGTCATGCAAATCGGTACACAGTATCTCCATAGTCATGTGATCAACACGGATCTGTCCCATTTCCCATATTCCATCCTCATTGCCTAAGGATGGCTTCCAAAGTTTGCAGGATTTGTCCGTTTTGAACAAAATGCCTCAAATTCTGCACGCAGCTTGCGATTTCCGTGAAAATTTCACACACACATTCCCACTAGGCCAAGGAAGAAATGCCACCCTTTTCACATTGGCCTGTTAAAGCGCCACCAGCAGGTCTAATTTAGCAAAACCCATTTTTGGAACAAAATTTCTCCAATCATGAATGCAGTGTCCAATTGCCGTGAAAGGCCTAAGAACAAATGGCACCCTTTTCACATTGGCCTATTATAGCGCCACCAGGAGGCCACAATAACGTACCTGACCTGGCGGAGACCTGTGCTCCGAGAAGCACTTTTTCTAGTTTTGAATGTTTGAACACAAATGTTCTGTTCTGGGTCCCTGGCACAAACTCTTTTCAGATAGGGGTCCGTCACCAAATACATATCAGTTTGGGGGTCCTTGACATGAAAAAGTTTGAGAACCACTGGAATAGAAAAGGGTAGGGCATTTAAGCCAGGAAACAAACATAAAGCTGTGGTTCTCAAACATTTTCAAGTCAAGGACCCCTGCATTGATTTTTATTTAGCACAGACCCCTTTCAGTGGTGTCAAACTGGTGTTTTGCGGGCCAGCGTCCAATCTGGCCCGCAATGTGACACCACTGTTGTTCTATAAATCTAATTATTTTGCTGGGAAAATTCTGGCACTGTAGTGAAAACGTGGCTTAAAACATGGTTATCATTACCTAACCACCCACACACATTACCAGGTATTGTTTAACTTCAAATTGAATTATTCTACTTAAAATTGTTTATTGGGGCTCCTTACAAATTGCATTGTTTGTTTTTAATGTCAATAATTAAAGTAGCTATTCTTCTTAATACACAAGTAAGACGCGCGAACGCGGGAAGCGAACGCAAAAAAATTAAAATAAATCTGAAAAAAAAAGATTTAAAATAAAGTAACCAATAAAAATTTTAAATAAAAATACAAAAAAAATCTGCGTTAAAAGGAGCATCTTAGAAAAATACGAATTCACTAAAAAAAAACTTTGAATGTTTTTGAACAATTCAACAAAGTGTTTGAAGTGCCTGTTTCACCCACTTCCGGGGGGCGGAGCCAAAATCCGAGCCTGAAATATTTGTTCGTAGACCCCCACTTAGGGGGGGTAGAAAAAGTTTGGGAGCGATTCGGGCACTTTTCATTTAACATGGGGTTTCAATGGGGAGTTTTTAGGAGCCTTCTCCGGGGCGTGGCTTCTGGGGGAAGGGGCGGGCTTAAACGCAACCTTGACAGGTGTGTTCCGTTTTCAAAGACCTTTCATTTGATGTATGGTACGTCTAAATTGGACATTTACTTATCTCAGAGGAGCTGCAGGCAGGCAGTGAACACAGACACGCACGCACGCACACACACACACTCACAAGCCGAGCACGGTTTCATAGTAAGCTCCACTTGCGCGGAGGCGCGCCGAAGGCGCGCCTCCTTCCGCTGCGTTCGCAATTAAAAAAAAAGTGATATACGTAGTTAGTGGCAGTGTCTGCGACATCAGATGCTGACTGAATGCGTGTGAGCGCGCATGTGCGTCCGCAACTGGTTTCGGCCCACATCAAGTCACCATTTGACCAATGTGGCCCGGACCCCAAAATGAGTTTGACACCCCTGGGCTAGAGAGAGGTGGGAGATGTAAGGTTGGCTGAGCTTGAGGTATCATCTGATGCCAGCCAGTATTTTCAAAGCCTTCATCTTTCTCTCCTCCTCAGTGCCCTCCTCAGAGTCATCTGAGTGATGTGTCTTAAGTAGGCAGTGGTACTGAGCACTGTATCAGGGTGGCCAGGGGGCAAGTCAAGCAGTGGACAAAGACACTTATTGTCTTCTGCTTCATCTGTGCACAACATTGTAGGCCAACCAGCCCAGGGGAAGAGTGGTGCTGACAGAGCCAAGCAGTGTCCTCCTTCTGTGTTCTTGAAACACTGTGGTTGATGGCATCTTGGATAGCATCAGTTCTTGGTACTTGTTTTAGAGCTGCTAAGAGCTGCTCCAGTGAAGAGGATATCTGCTGGATTATGCACAAACTAATCTGAGTTCCCAGAAGTTTTCGCCAGCTCGGCGAGGAACTTCTGGGCCAGAGCCCTGGTATTTGTGGGCGGGATGTAACTTACGCTCAGAATCTGAGCGGACACGCCTCTTACCGGTCTGAGAGCTGTGCAACTCGTTTAAAAAGTCCGACAAGACGCAAACAGCAGTACACAACAATGGCGGCCGCAATTTCTCAAGGGGAAATTGCTTCCCGTCGATCCTATTTAGATGCAACACCCAGTGCATGTGGATCCCGCCCCCTTTTCTTCATTGGCTGTTGATTTGAATCACAACGCAGTGGCCGCGCCCCTGCTGTCCAAGCTCCGACGCAATGCCTCCCAGACTATGCACAAACTGACTGGCCATGGCATGAGTCGTGTGGTGACCATTGGCTGTGAAGACCACAAGATCAACATTATCATGCCAACTGTTTATAGTCCCAAACCGTAGGACTTCAGTGACAATTTTATACTCATTTAGGTTCTGAACCAACTCTATGCTTATAGTGGAGTTTTACAGCAAGACCCGGAGTTGTCCGATTCCAATTAGTTCATTTATTATCAATTAAATATATGTTTTTAAAAGTTTTTTTATTATATTTTTTTAATTTATTTAAACATTTTTAAAACTAAAATCCAATTTGAATAAATAATAAGTCTCAACATTCACACATCAGAATCTCTGGATTCTGAAATGCAGGTCCAATGTATAGGCATACATTGCAATAATTTAGACCTGCCAATCGGCCAACTGAAGCTTATAGACTATCTGGGTATAAATAAATGACTGGAAACACTACATAGGGGTTTATTAGAGGTCTCTATGGCTGGCCAGTAGTGCAGATTCACCCCAAGGAGAGGATATTTCCAGGGAGACACTTTTTTGTTTTCTAAACAGCAGCAGTCTATTAGGGCCTACTTTAAGAGGTGATAAACACACTATAAAGCTACCATTCAGCAAGGTCTATCATATCAAAACTTAATCTAGGGATGTATAGGAATAAAAAAAATCACAACTAGAATGGTACCGCTATGTGAAATTTTGGGTCTTGGTCCAAGGACTAATGTAATCGGGTTCTCATTGATCTGTTGCTTTGGTCTGAATGAGTGTAAAAAGCTGACCCCGCCCATGACCCCGCCCTGTTTGTGTTGATTGACAGACTGCGATGTCAAACCATTATCCTGTTAAAGAAGCCATTATTATGAAAAAGCCATGATAATGAAAAGTCAGCATGTAATAAAAAACACAGTGACATAAATAACACAATACAATAAATACTGGATTTATTTATTTAATTGTATTTTTTATTTACATCATTGTGTTTTTGATTCATTTCATTGTGGATTTTATCCACAATAATTTATAATGCCTTTAGAAGTGCTGCGATTACCTCACACATCCATACAAATATATAATAAATAAATGAATAAATATAACAGGACCCTGCAGTGATGTGAATGCCCTTGCTACAGGTGCCCATACAACCTTCTACAGACCACTGTTTTTTGTTTGTTGGCAATTATCCCCCCCACCCCCTTAGTTGTTATGCCAATGAATTCCTCCCCACTCTTTTCTGTGTTGGCACTGCTGTTGTATCCTACTGGCTAAACTGCCAGTGAGGAGCCCCCACCGGGAGGATGTATTGCCTCCGTCCTACTCCTCCCGTTCAACACACCCCGCTGACGCTGACAGGCACCGGCCCAGCCCGCAGAAGTCTGCAGTTCTGGGTTGGTTCAAACAGACTTCCTCTGTTAGCTGACCTATCTATGATTTATGACTCCAATTTTGGGCAAGGTTTCAGCTGACCCAAGCCCCATTAAAATTAAAGTTACATATTTAAAAAAAATGAGAAACTCACAGAAGGCCTATGGGATAAAAAAAGAAAAGTACTACTGGCAGTGTGAACAAGAAATTGGGCGCTGATCGGGCCAGCAGTTTGTGAGAGTAGCTCTGGATATACACACAGACGGACAGACGGACCGACGAAACGGAAACGGAAGGACAAAAGGATGGACAGAAGGACAGACACACACGCACGCACGCGCACACACACACACACACACACACACACACACACACACAGAGACCGACCCTGTCAGAGACAGCTGCATCCTGTATGCCGTGAGCAGAGAAAAGGAGAGAGACAGAAGACAGAGGAAAGAGCGGCGCTCAGGAAATATGCACACACACGCAAGATGTGTTCTGCTTGCCCTGCGGAGACAGAGGGAACAGAAAAACTGTCCAAATGTTTGCAGAGATGCATTTGATGTACAGTATGCACAGCCATGATCTGTGCACTCGCTGCAGGGGATAAGGTCATGCATGCCACTGTAGATAAATATAATGCCTTTAGAAGTGCTGCGATTACCTCACACATCCATACAAATATATAATAAATAAATAAATAAATATAACAGGGCCAGGGGTTCATCTGCCCTGCAGTGATCTGTGTGTGTGTGTATGTGTGAGTGTGTGTGTACGTGTGTGTGTTCATCATGTCTCTTGGGTTTAATTAGACTGTACAGTGATTAAGGGCCACATTCTTCACTTTGTCAGCTTGTGCACGTCATACCTCACTCATGCAAGTGCACGTACGTGCGCACGCACGCACGCACGCACGCACACACACACACACACACACACACACACACACACACACACACACACACACACACACACGCCTCAAAAAACAAGTGACAGAGTAGCCCTCAGAAAATGGCATGATGACTAATCTACTATTGACTCAGCCCACTCCTGTCTTTCCCCCTTCTCTCTCAGCACTGTTACATAGCGTCTCAGAGCAGCAATGCATTTGCATTTGTTGGCCATAGGCTGGCCAGCAAACTGGCTGAGACCTGTGCTGTGTGCCTGGGTGCTGGACACAGGGTGGGCAGTCACATCTCTACCGCCCTCATCGTGAAATAAATACGGGAGCCCACCAGGCCAGGGTTACATATACCGAGTCCTCTACTACTACACCCTGTGACTCACCAATGACTGTGTGGGCAGGAACAGCTCAAACACCATTGTCATGTTTGTTGATGGCAGAGGCGTCATTTCATAAAAACCTAGATGGTGGCAAAAAAGTGACCACAAAAGCCTGATTTCAGATATAGCAAAAATAGATAATCTACAAGCTCACGTGGCACATCACCTTGAAGGTGTCAAAAGGTGCTCTTTAGTCAACAGAACAACAATCAAAATGGTGGTACGATTTGTAACATAGACATCTTGGTGCTATATGCTTCTGATGGAAACCGTTACCAGAATTGGTCAAATCTAATTTCCTTTGACCATTTCCAGAAGTTTCTTTTGCACCTACACCTATGCTTTCCCCCTACCTTTCATGCTTCTTCTTCACCCCCCCCCCCTCCATTTCCACCCCACCCCCCATTTGCGCTGCCTCCACTGACACATGCCAGAGGACACATGTTTTTTTGTTTGTAATTTCTTGATTTGTAATCTTTTATAGAATTTGTGAAGATCTTCAATCATTTTTGTTGTTTTGTTTTGTTTTAACTATGTAATTGTAGAATTACATTGTATTATGTTTTGATTGGATTGTGAAGTGTGAATGTTTGGACCCCAGGAAGTGTAGTCTTCACTGTGGTGAGGACTAATGGGGATCCGTAATAAACAATAAACATGTTCCAGACTACCTGTTCTGCCTTCTTCAATATCATTCTTTCCACCAGCGTTGCCAGATTTTGAGAGAGAAATAAGCAACCAGGTATATGAAAACGAGCGCAAAAGAAACGACTATAGGCCACATGAGCACTTTAAACCTATATGCATCGGCTATTTGAAAATATCCAATCTACAAGCCAATACACACGTTATTTCAGTCAGGACAGCTCATGAATGGATAAAATATTTTTATTGAATATAAAATGAGCAATACATTTATTATGGTTTGGCAATGAATTGGATCTGCTTTTAGGTACTCTGATAAAGCGCATCTCCCAACCATAAGGACTCCGAATCCCCTGTGCATAAACAGCAGATCCAAAACGACAGGTGGTAGCTAGGGTGGTGGATTGGGGGTGGGCATCAGCATGAGCAGCAGGAAAAGCAAGCAGGAATGAGCAGTGGTGGAAAAAGTACTCACATTCTTTACTTAAGTAAAAGTACCAATACTGCAATATAAAAATACTCTGTTATAAGTAAAAGTCCAAAATTAAAAATTTACTTGAGTAAAAGTACAAAAGTATTGGCATCAAAATGTACTTAAAGTACCAAAAGTAAAAGTGCTAAATATTTGAAAATAGCCGATCTACAAGCTCACAACGCGTCGCGATGCGACGCGTTGTGAGCTTGAAGATCTGCTATTTTCAAATAGCCTAGGTATAAAATAGGGCTAAAGTGGTTAATGTATGTTTCATTATATCATAGTTTATATCTGAAAAGTAACTAGTAACTACAGTTTTCAAATAATTGTAGTGGAGTAAAAGTACAATATTTGCCTCTGAGATGTAGTGGAGTAGAAGTAAAAGTATTGGAAATTGGAAATACTCAAGTAAAGTACAAATACCTCAAAATTGTACTTAAGTACAGTACTTAAGTAAATGTACTTAGTTACTTTCCACCACTGGGAATGAGTAGTGCAAACTTCCAGTTTAAATCTCCCTCTGAGAATGAAATGAGTGTGTGTGATTGGATGAGTTGCCAAACGTGGTGCCGAGGCGGCCCAATGGTCGGCCGCCGACAACTGCACCGAGTTTCCTGACGCTCATGTGTATTGGACTTTGTATATTTCATCTGACGGTGGATTTCCTGTTATTTTTGTTCTGTTCTGTGTTGCTTTCTTTTCCATTCTCTCTTCCCTAATTCTAGAGCTTGTAGATTCTAGAGCTGCTATTTTCAAACAAATCTTGAAAAAGAAAGTACATTTTGAATATTTTTCGAAACAACACAAATCTAGTACGGGGGTCCCTGCATGGCACACAATGCATGGGGGGGTCCATGGACAAATTATTAATCTGGGGGTCCTTGCCATGAAAATGTTTGAGAACCACTGGTTTATAAACAACATTAGGAAACAAGCCCGAAACCACGCAACTACCAATAATTTACAAGAAACTTCAGAAAAACAAGCCCAAAGTCACATATAATACGCAGACATGGCAACAATTTCCTCTCTTCTCCTCTCCTCAGTTGACTCTACAGCAGTTGACAGATGAAAAAAAAAAAGTTATCCAATTTCTCTCCTATACTGTACCTGCCACTGGAGTGCAGTCGGTATTTTAATAGGGTGGGGTGGGCGTATGAGAGAGGCAGGAGCTCTGTGGGTGAGAGTGGCATAGCATAAGTAGGAGGATAGATGAAGAGCAGAGAGATACTGACTGCAGAAGAAAGACAGAGACAGGCAACACGTGAGAGAGACGAGTAGTGAGAGTATTTTTATATGCTGGATATGTTTTCCATCTGCATAATAGGCTTTTCAGCCTCCATAGTGCCATGTATCCACTGCACATTTTTTAAATCATGCACCTTATGTGTATTGGACTTTGTATATTTTATGCCTTCCTGTTATTTTTGTTCTGTTCGGTGTTCCTTTCTTCTCCATTCTCTCTTCCCTAATTCTAGTTCTTCCTGTAACTGCAACGCGTTGAGAGATTGCACCCATTGTTTTACACCCTGTAATGGTGTGATGTGACAAGGTTGATTCTGAGTTACACAGAGACACACTGAAAGATGTGGATGACAAGAAAAACCTTTGACATTTTATAGGCTGTCACTATTGCATAGGCCCTGACAGTCAACTTGTACAACCATAACATATCATAACATATGGCCGTGACGGTTCTGTATCACCACCACACCCAGGGCCGGCCCTAGGACTTTGGTGGCCCTAAGCAAGATTGTTTGTGGCCTCAAAACACTCCCAGCACAGCACAACCTCCCAATCACGCGCACACGCACACACACACACACACACACACACACACACACACACACACACACACACACACACACACACACACACACACACACACACACACACACACACACACACACACACACACAGAATAAAATTAAAAAGGATCGCAAAAAGAATAGTTAAAGCTTGCGTTTTTGTTAATGTAAATATCAGGAGCATTTTTAGGGTCAGACCTTTAGGGGTGCGTCGCCCCAATGCCTAATTGTAGACTAATTTTCAGTAAGTGATTATTCGATTAATTGTTCATAAATTTGAAATAAATATACTATAAAGCCCACTTTACTTTTTTCTTTTACTCCTCCATTACTAAGACAAATATTATACTTTTAACTCCACTACGTTTACTCCATTACAGCTGATACTCCAAAAGTGTACTTACTGTGACTGTCAAAAACTGCAAGTTTGAATAATTTGACCAGGCTTATAATTCTCGCCTGTCATTTGAAGTACCTGTCACAGTCACAGTGACAGGTATACAACATCGGATCACACTTTTTGATTGCCTGCGAGTTTGGCCTTTCTTCCTGCTCCTGCAGAAACCATAGAAAGAACCACAGAGTGTGATGCCCAATTTACTTCCCTATAAGTCATCTCCTCAACCCTGCTTGGGCTAGTTCCCTCTGTCTAGTGCCAGGGCGGTGTGTTCTGTTCCCTCTGTCTAGTGCCAGGACGGTGTGTTCTTCATTGGAAATTAATAAAGCTGATCTGCCATCACCAGAAATGACTGAGTAGGAGCAGACATCACAGGAAGAAAGAAAGAAAGTTTCTCAAGAGGTGTGATCTTCTGAGGTGCCAACGTTCACAGGTTTCTCAATTAGTCATAGTCAATATTCTGTGACTATGACGGGCTCCCTGGCCCCCATAGTGGTTGTGGCCCCAAGCAACCTCATAGACTGCTTATGCCAGCGGCCGGCCCTGACAGCAGCATATTATATGCTTGAAAAAGACTGCAAATCAGCAATCGTTTCCAACAAAAAAAATGTTTCTTCATTTTGCCGCTGTTGGGTGGAAACCTTGTATGTACAAAATCTTGTCATACAAAACAGTTCAAAGGAGTAACGTTGTTCAACCCCAAAAAAATGTTATTTTCTATCAATTACACACCCCATGAAGCCTTGAATTCACGGATATTATTTTGTTTTTGTAGCATTCCTAAGCCAATAATTTGATGACTGGCGGAGTCTCCTACTGACCGATGACCCGGTCATCTAATTATTGGCTTAGGAATGCGACAAAAACTAAAAAATCTCCATGAATTCAATGTGCTGTGAACTACTCCTTTAAGGTGGGAAAAAAAAGATGAAATATGAAAATACAAGGTTTCTGCCCGACAGCGGTGATATATGATGATTGTGTTTGGTCTGGGTTAATTTTTTTTCAGTTTGAGACGACTACAGGAAGGAGGGGGGGGGGGACGCACAAGAGATGGAGACTGAAAATGACAAAAAGTAACCTCGTGCCCCCAGACCTCTGAAGGTGAGATCTGCTTCCACTCCGGTCGCTCCTCCTCTAGGGATGAGACAGTGAGACAGAGAGACTGTCCCCGTCAGATTGATGGAGCAGAAGGGGAGAGATGAGGAAGGGTTGCCATGGGGATGGCCGATGGGGCAGAAGTGCATTCCTTTTCCATGGGCCAGTAATTGGTGATACATTTGGGGAAGGGGGGAGGGGGGGAGGGGGCAGTGCAGCGGTGTATGACTCACAAACATGAGTTGTTGTTGAGTTGCAGTTTGTGCGTGACTAATGACAAGCAATACAAGTGTGTGTGTGTGTACAGTGGTGGAAAAAGTACTCAAAACTTTTTACATAAGTACATTTATCAGTACTGCAATGTAGAATTACTCTGTCACAAGTAAAAGTCTGGAATTAAAAATGTACTTGAGTAAAAGTGCAAATTAGCATTTGTATTGGTTTCAAAATGTACTCAAAGTACCAAAAGTAGAAAGTAATCATTATGCAGAATGTGCCATTTCACAGGTTTTTCGAATGGCCGAAATGTAGATAATAAAAATATTGAAATGTTTAAATACTGAAGAAAGTAAAAATACCTCAACATTTTACTTCAATACGGTAGGCCTACTTGAGTACATGTACTTAGTTACTTTACACCACTGAAATTCAGACACCTTTGAATCCTCACAGAAGCACACCTGCACACTTCGCCTACAGCACACAGTATACACGGTTATGAACTGTATATACTCATCTCCAACAAGCTGCTCAGAAGAGATCTGTTGACCATAATTGCCTAAAAGCCTGGAGATCTAATAATTGTCTAACTCACTTTTTGGTGAAATTGCCATTTTTGCCTAGCTCTACTCTCTTAACATTGCTGCATCATTGTGCCTTATTGCCTATATGTCCTAAGCTAATCAGAATGCTTGCTACATACCAAACATTTTATACTTTTAAGTCAACTTTTTGACTTAGGCAGAAAGTGATTTTTTTGTAACAAGCATTCTGTTAGGCTGAAAACATTGGCAATAAGGCAGGATGAATCAGCAGTGTAGAATTAGGCAGATATAAATAAAGGCAGATAAACATGACTTTTGTCTCTCCTGAAAACCTTACAGATATGAGTTAGGCAATTATGCTATGAGGCTAACGACATGTTTTATAGGAAACCAAAGATCCCTTTTGCGTGTTTCCCATGATGTCCGACATATTTTGGTGACGAGACTATAGACTTTTGTTTCACAGTACTGTAGAGTTGGCAGAAAGCCTGGTTTGTACTAGGTGTGCAACAGTTAATCAAACTAATCAATATAATCAATTATTGAAAAATAAAAATCTATATTATATATATATCTATATATTATTTTATAGATTTCTTTCTTTTTTAAATACAGTAGAAGAATAGTGACGATAGCAGATCTACAAGCTCACAATGAGTCACAACATTGTAGATTGGCTATTTGTTGTACAACAAAGTATAAAACAGGCTTAAGTGTTCAGACTAATGTGTTCAGACTAATTGATTTAATCAATTATAAAAAATCAATCTGAATTCTTTGGCGCTGATTCATTGATAATACAAAATATGTACTGTAAACAAATGCTTATTGATTCATCGATAATGTAATCTCTAAAATAATCTGCAAGAAAATAAGCCCTATAGTTTGTATACAATCTCAGAATAATTTACTGTCACATCACACAACTGTAAAAGAGTAGGTGAAAATCATATATATTTGTTTGTGTGTGCAAGCTCTCAACATTGCAGTTACAGGAGGAAAGGAACACAGAACAAGTCAAATAACAGGACGGCCCAGTGATCTGAATGCATCCCCTGCCATTCTCCTCTCCATCTCTCATGGGGACCTAATGAAAGTCTGGGAAGCCATGTACTTTGGGACTCCGTAATGAGGACGACGTACGTTCTGGCTCTGATGGGACAGCAGTTCTCCTTTGAAACAAACAGTTACAGGTCAAACTTGTTGTTAGCAACAGAGCATTCTCCAGTGAGTTATTAGACAGAAAACAAACAAAGTTCTTCTTCCTGCATGTAAACGTTTTCTCCCCCCATTCTGAAGCCTTGAGCACAGTGCAGTTTTTTATTTTTGTTAATCTTCCAACGGTGATGAGGTAAACACTAAAATATTCTATTCCTTTGCCAGTTAGGAAATGTTTTTAATTGATGTAATACATAAGTTCATTCGAATGGTTCAGAAACCAGATGTTTCCGCAGGTTTCTATCTGCGTGGTCGACAGTCCTCGAGTAGAAGTACCCTTTACTTTACTCGAATATTACTGAAGTAGAATCTCCCTTAATTAACTTAGATATCACTCAAGTAGAAGTACTCTTGGCTTAAGCTTGCTTGAGCTTGCTTCACTTGAGCATTGCTCAAGTAGAAGTAAGACTTGTGTTGAACACTTCAGGCACTAGTAACTTCTTTGAAGATTACTGTACTACAGTCACAGTTACTTACTGTAGTTCCATATGGTCAGTGATGGAGCCAACGCAGCATCCTGACTGTAACCATTTCAATATGAATGAACCAAACTCTCCAAAACCTCCAATTCACTGATGCTCTCTAATATGGTGACAATCTTCTCTTTATGAGAAATATGTTTTTAAATGATTGCCTTATGAGGGAACAGAGGTTAAAAAACAACTCAAATAGATAATCTTCCTGATTGGCCATAACAGCTAAACCATTTGGTTCTCAAACCTTTTAATTTCATGGACCCCCACTTTCAGAGTTAGACGTGTAAGGGTGTATTTGGGACCCCCTCAAGGAACCCCTGAGGGTCCCCGGACCTCACTTTGAGAACCACTGAACTATACACTGCTCTTCACTGATTCTTCTCTTTCCAAAACTAAAGTATTACTTAATCAAAAAATATAATTAGCTTCAGATTAAGGCATCTACTGAAAGTACATTAAATGAAAAGGCTACTCAATTACTAGCAGATTACTTACTTTCCACCCCAACAATACATTGTTTTTTTGCGTAACTAAGAGACTAGGCTTTAATTTTGGTGCCAAGAGCTTAAGTGTTGAAAAGATGATGTACTGCGTTGACGTTATAATAAATGTGAAACGCATGATTCATTCCATGCACCTGCATGCTGGTCATCACATCAGCGCAAATAGTCTCTCTTGGGCTCCGATCCGTTCACCCCCCTCCTCCTCGCTTACTCACTGTACCAACTTTTAATTGACGTGTTCCTTCCCATCTCTTGGCAGTGTGCTGTCCTATTATAGAGACAAGAGGAGTCAGCCATCTCCATTATTAAAAGCAAATTAGCCCTGGCAGTGGTGATGACCTGTGTAAACCATTCTTTTGCTTTATTATCTCCCTGTTTTTTTCACCCAGGGTAGGTATGCTGAGCACGAGTGCTCTTTTTCAGCAATGCCCTGTACAATCACACAGACACTCACATTAACTATTTGAACCGAACCGCCCCAGCATGCCTATTCTCCGGGGGGGATTATTCGCAAAAAACAGCACATCTACAAGCTCAAATCGCATCGCAGTTGTAACTCAAGTCCGTTTCACTTAGACTAGAGGGTTTAACCACTTAAACCCCATATGGTTGACCGGAGTCCCTCAGGGCTTTTTTGAAAGATATTCTTTGGGGGCTTTTATGCCTTTATAGATAGGACAGTAGACTGACTGAGAGATAGGGAGTGACACGCGGCAAAGGTCGTCGGGTTCGGGACTCGAACCTGCGACACGCTGTCTGCCCAGGCCTCTTTTCTATTTTCTGTTATTGTGGGGAAAGCCTTCGCAGAAAATAGCCGATCGACAAGCTCACAACGCGTCTTGCGAAAGCTTTCCACAATACGGATGCTGGGGTTTAAGTGGTTTAAGTGGTTAAAACCTGGGAGCTTAAGCACCTAAATCCCACCTTGGCAGCCAGGGTATTGTTAGTTTTGGGAAGTAATACGACTAAGACAAGTAAGAAGCATTTAAAGCTGCAATCTGTATCTTTTAAGCCTTACACCAAGGATTTCTGAACAAGACTGTTTTAGTCCAAACATGAACAAATAAAGCTTCGACTGGGAGCCCTTTAAGCCACAGTGGGCGGTCGACTTTATTTTAATTACCTTCGATTACTGTTAGGCCTGCACCGTGCACCCTCCAGTGGATGGGCAAGCTTTGCTTTCTTTTGTACCAGTGGTTCTCAAACTTTTTCATGTCAAGGACCCCCAAAATGATATGTATTTGGCTGCGGACCCCCCCTCCCCACCCCACCTAACTTTCTTTTTAATTTTCAAAAATAGCAGGTATACAGTACAAGCTCATAGCGCGAGTGCCGTGCTATGAGCTTGTATATCTGCTATTTTTGAATAGCCAAAGTATAAAATATGGTTAAAGCGTGCAATTATTGTGACGCTATATCAACTAATTTTGCTGGGGACCCCCTGGTACCCCCAAAGGACCCCTGGGGGTCCCCGGACCCTACTTTGAGAACCAATGTTTTATACTAGCCAGGTTTCAAACCTCGGTTGCTCGCATGAGACCAAAGAGGCTGGTATCCCCACATGGCCATGTCGGTAGAAATTTTGCTTATTATGAGCTTGAGATAGCCTACTCTCAGACAATTTGACAGTTATATTTCACTACAAGGCATTCTATAATTTAGTTATAATGAATACGTGGTCTTTAAATTATTCTCATATCTCATATGAAAAGATAATTGCATTCCACTCGAGGACTGCTTGCTAATTAAGTCAGTGTTGAATGTGTTCTAATGTAGCCTACCCATACAGTATCAACCCAAACGTCACATTATCTCTGCAGGACACCTGCAGGCTAGCTATTCATTTTCATCTAAATCAAGGTCCAAGTCTTTTAATTATACAATATCGTTGCTGTCGGGTGGAAAGTAAACCTCATAAGTCCAAAACTGTTTATATAACTGATTATAATGTAAAAATAGCAAAGAAAATATCAGATCTAGAAGCTCAAAACGCATCACGCTTTGAGCTTGTAGATCTGCTATTTTAGAAACGTTCGTGTGACACTGTAGCATGATCACGTAGGGCATTAATTTATGAAAAAACATAAAAAAAGATAAAGAGGTTTCTGCCCGACGGCGATAGTATGTGACAGTATGGACAGAGCAAAATCAAGTGTGTTCATTTAAACACTTAATCATGCTTTTCTGTTTTCTGTTATTGTTTGATTGATTGATTGATTGAATACTTTATTTAGAAAGACATGGAAACAGTACATGGAAGTACAATTCACAATACAAGGTCCTCTAAACTGGATCGCTCATAAAAGCACTTGGCTTATCTAAAATTTGACAGGGGCCAGTTTGGAATTGCAGCCTCCTGAAGGTGATTCTTTAGGGCATTGTGGGGAAAGCTTTCGCTGAAAATAGCCGATCGAGCGTTGTGAGCTTGTCGATCTGCTATTTCCCTGCGAAAGCTTTCCCCACAATACGGATGCTGGGGGTTTAAGTGGTTAATTCTCAGTGTAAAAAATGCCAGAAACAACTAATTAGAAGGCCTCAGACAACAATGGCCCATGTGCAAAATGCCACGAGACGAATCAATCAAAGTCATGAGGATTCATCAAACAAAAAGCTTAAAGAGAAAATAATGTACAAAATGGTTTATATTTGTATATTCTCTGTCTAAGTTATAAATTGATAAATGAACACTAAGAAGTTTACTGTGTAGGACCATTTGTTCCTTTAGTTTTTTCCATGGGAGCCAATTTGTGGAAACCAAGACAGTCTGAAATGTATTAAACTAATTAAACTGATTACAACACTATTTATCTCTCCCATTAATGTTCTCTTTCATAACTACAACCATCTCCCTCCATCTCTTACGCAACAGCTTGCAATGACCTACAATAATGTAGGTCGCATATTTACCATATTATGTCCTATATGATAAAAGGCCACATCCATGCGTGTGCATTTATACTTTAGAACAGTGGTTCTCAAAGTGCGGCCTGGGGACCCCCTATGGGTCTCTGAGGGGGTTCCTAGAGGGGTCCCCAGTAGTTTTCTAAGTTTGGGTACCAGGAGTCCCTTCCTAGAAATGTAGTTGAGTACAATATTTCTATTTGAACTGAGGCGGAGTGAAAGTCACGAGCTTGCAAAAAAACACACACCAAATACTCAAAAGATTTACTTAAGTCATGGGTCTTCAACAGGGGGGCCGCCACATCTTTGTGTCATAGGGACTTTTCTTTTACATTCACCACTTGAAACCTAGCATCCGTATTCCGGGTGGAAATTCACCAAAAATAGAGTTTGACGAAGGAAAAAAGCAGACCAGGTACAGAGCCAGCAGCAAGTATTGAGGGTTTTAAGTGGTTAAATGTTTGCAAATACAAATTAACATGAATCCAACATATTAATAGAACAGATAATGTTTAAACAAACAATGTAAAAAAAAAACATTAATTTACACACTGATGATAGTACAACACATGTTTAGTAAGACCCCTGACTTAAGTACAAGTACTCAAGTAAATGTACTTAGTTGCTGTCCACCAGTGCCAGAGTGTGTACCTCGAGGTGCAGGATGACCCCGATGTGTCAGCTCTGCTTAGAAGCAGGACCTGGGAGCTGGTGGCATGATGCTGTGTGACTCACACACAAACGTTATGCCATGACAGTGCTGTCCCCTCAGCACACGTGTGGCCGAAGCGTGACATCCTTCACACGAACACCTTCAGGCCTGGCAAGAAGTGGCCTGCCTGTGTGTGTGTGTGTGTGTGTGTGTGTGTGTGTGTGTGTGTGTGTGTGTGTGTGTGTGTGTGTGTGTGTGTGTGTGTGTGTGTGTACAGTATGTGTGAGGGGTTGAAAGGGGGCCACAACTGCTACAACTTTTCAGTTATCCTGCAGGCTTGAACCATGACATGTACAGTATATTCTTGGTGTGCGTGTGTGCATTAGTTTCATGAATGCACGCAAGCAAAATGCTTGAAAATGTGTGAGTTGCCCAAAGGTTATCACTCAGCCTCAACCTTGTGCAGTAAATAAATAAACAAACAAACACACACACACTGCAGGGTTCCAGTTGCAATTTAGATGAATCATGACATTGTCATGAAAGCTTCAGGCCCGGTCAACTGTTTTCTTTCAGAATTCATGAATGTATGGAGGCTATGCGGTTGTGAATGTGTGTGTGTGTGTGTGTGTGTGTGTGTGTGTGTGTGTGTGTGTGTGTGTGTGTGTGTGTGTGTGTGTGTGTGTGTGTGTGTGTGTGTGTGTGTGTGTGTGTGTGTGTGTGTGTGTGTGCGCGCGCGCGTGCGTGGGGGAGTTACGGGACTCATTCTATTGCAGCTGCTGTCCTGTAGGGTTGATACACACAATAGTATGCCATTTTAGTGTGTGTGTGAGTTACGGGACTCATTCTATTGCAGCTGCTGTCCTGTAGGGTTGATACACACAATAGTATGCCATTTTTAGTGTGTGTGTGTGTGTGTGTGTCAAGTGATACTAACAGACCAAGATGTTATCCTGCAAAGTTGATACAGACAGTGCTTCTCTTGGTGTGTGCTTTCAGCTCATATGAATGCTGATATGATAGTTGCATTTCCCCATGCAGTCTGGGATCAATAGAAGTCTGTTCTTCTCAAATTGATAGTTCCAATACCTGACTATGCTTGGCCGAGACCCACTGTAAAATACACACCTGGGCCACATGTATCAGTATCACTGTGCCAACGGAAACACTTCTTTTCATCCTGTGTACAGTATTAAGGTATTAACACATAGTTGCTGTCGGGCAGAAACCTCCCATCTCCATATTCTAACTTTTTGTGTATTTTTTTGTAAATTACTACTTTATCATACTAGGGCGTCACACAAAAGCATCAAAAGTAGCAAATCCACAAGCTCGAAAGCTTGTTTTGAGCTTGTATATCTGCTACTTTTGATGCTTTTAAATTTGAATCCTGATAATACGTAACAGTTTAGGACATAAGGTTTCCACCTGCCAGAGACGAATTGCATTACCATCAAACAAGACGGTACAGTTGGGTACCTTGTAGAAATTCTTCTTGTAGCCAGAAACTGTTTTAGCAGGGATATACACGTCTATGATTCTCCGGTTGCCATATTTGGTAACCATTGTAGGAAACCAATATGACACGGGAGGCTGTGGTTTTACGCAGTGATTTCAGAACCGAGGGTCAGAGGCACTCTGTTCCACATCGTGCCGTACTATGCCTCCTAGCTGTTCTAAAATTCATATTAAACCATGGCCAATTGTGGATAATTACTTTAGTCCGTCCGGCCGTCCGTCCGTCCATCCATTCATCTTATATCGTTGCTGTCAGGCAGAAACCTCTTATCTCCATATTCTAACTTTTTGTGTTTATTTGTAAATGAATGCCCTACTTGATCATACTACAGCGTCACACAAAAGCATCCAAAGTAGCAGATCCACAAGCTCGAAACATGACGCAAAGCAACACGTTTTGAGCTTGTAGATCTGCTACTTTTGCTATTTTTGAATCTGAATCCCGAAAAGTAACAGCTTTGGACGTATCAGGTTTACCCCGTAACACCCGAGACGATATCCTATTTTTGTGTGAATAAAACCGAAAACGAACGCACACTGATCATACTTAATAATGTATGCATGCAAAGATATTTGCACAAAGAGTGCCCACACATACACAACCTTTGGCTGAATGTTTATTAGAGTTTCAGAAACAGAGATCAGTAATTATAAAAAATAATAATCACCTACTGTAACGAGAGAGAGAGAGAGAGGAGAACAGTCAAGAGTATGAGAGAACAAGAAATAATACAACAATTACATTAATACATAAGAGCCTTCTCTTGACTCCTGTTAAGCAATGGACTACAGGGCAGCTAAACATGGTCTCTCCCTCCCAGTCACACACTCACACACACACACACACACACACACACACACACACGCACACTCGCACACGCGCACACACAGTTCTCAATCTCAACACACTGTAACATACTTAGATGGACCAACACTAAGCCTATATTTAGCGGAACATAGGGTCACTCCAGTGGAGGAGCGGCAGGCAGATACCTAGCGCCCTCTCCTGTCCAAATAAATAATTATGCCAAGGGAATGTCTTAACACAGGCACACGGGCAACATTTTGCAAATAATGGAGACAACACCAAAAGTGTCTGCATCCAGGACGGCATTTACAGCTGCAGGCAGGGCCAGAGTAAACGCACATAACACTCTGCGTCAGGCTTCTACACTGCCATCAATTAGGAACTCATAAATATTGATTTAGGTGACTGGGAAGATTGAAGACGACGACCCACATGAATGTGTACGCCACTGTATTCTCCTTCCTGTGCTTGTAGAGCCCTGCTGTGTGTTATGATTACGTTATTGTCGAGTCATAATTGTTGATTGGCTATCGAGGAAACAAAATGCTCAGAAGAAAATAACATAGTGGAGTTAACCCATTAAGACCTGGAACTGTGTCATTTTTAGATTTGAGCTAAAAAGCATTATTTTACACTTTGGGCTATTCAAAAATAGCAGATATACAAGCTCATAGCGCGGCACCGAGTGCCGCGCTACGAGCTTGTAGATCTGCTATTTTTGAAAAATCGTGAAAATGTGTGCAAATCTTTGAATATATATATTTTTAAAGCGAACATTTTTAACTCAGATCGTTGCTTCTGGGGGTCCCTGGAACAAAATATTTTGATGGGGGTCCGCGGCCAAATACATATCATTTTGGGGGTCTTTGACATGAAAAAGATTGAGAACCACTGACATAGAAACATAGGTTTTTCAGAAAACTGTTGGAATTTAGGAGACATGTAGAATCAGCTTCAGGTCTTAATGGGTTAAAAGGAACAAAGTAGACGTTGCTCTATTCCCCAAAAATGAGCCCTATGCATTTATGGGAAATGCATGAAATTAGTACTGGTTAGAAGAACTGCTGAATCTAGATCTAGTCCTCAAAAGCCGGTGTACATCTAACAGGCTTTACCTAATGACTGTGGGAGCTGCTCAGGGCGTCGTGATGATCACCCAGGGTGCTCGGGGTGTTGTCATGACCCAGGGTGCGTGAGGGGAGGGAGAGAGGAGAACAGGGAGGAACCTAGAACAGTCAACAGCTTGGACCAGTCAGTCCGCTAAAGCCTCCGAGGATTACTGACGAGGACGGGATGAATGTGGTGTTTACACTTGAACTACAACTACCACAGGTGTCTGGATGTGATTGTGAAGTTGCTGCTCGGTATAGGTTGGCTGAAAGGTGGATGACACAAAATGATGCATTGTCTTCAATGTACATTAGATTCAACACTGATTTTACTATGGTCTGCTAGCAACTCTCCATGTTCCTCGAATAAAATTGTCCTTTATACTGTTAACTCATATGCACTGACGCACGCACACACACACAGTGCACAATTCTCTGATAATGCTGGTTTAGGCAGTGTTTCCACTATGAACACAAAACAAGTGGCATATATATACGTATATATATATACTATTAGACACTAGTATTATCTAATATTAGTCCCTAGGCTAATTTATCCTTTGTCGTACGACCGTGTCACTTGCTGAAAATCTGTTCTTTTCAACATGCAACACAGTCACACCACAAAGCATACTATAAAGAAACTCTCCCTCTCTCTCTCAGTCTTTTGGTCAGTGTCTGTGTCCTGGAGAAGGAATACAAGGATGAAATCAGGTTAGGGTTGCTCATGACATCGAGCTGTGTATCCATGGCAACAGCTCACTTAAACTAAAACGACACACGACTACATTCTTTACTCTTCCAAGCGGGAGTTATTAAAATGGACCTGTTGTCATTTTTTTCTGTTGTTAGATATTGTTGCCCGGAAACTGACAAACCATTTTATTTCATGTATGGGTGTGATTTCGGTTCACATCAAATCGCTGACGTGAGACACACTCAATGTACCTGCTGTTGCTTGTCTTCATAGGACAGGCTTTGTAACAGTGTCCCAGGGCTTCACAGAGATCTTCTAATAGTACGGCAGGGTTTTTATACAACTATTCGTCTCGACTTGGAGCACACAGCACACAGGCTGAAAGCACGTAAAGAACTGACAAATCTGCATTGGCCAGAGCAGTGCATGTAAAAAGATATTTCTATCTGAAAATAGAAAAAAGAAAATAATCAAGAATTTCTACCTTTTTGAATTTTATAACTGATTGTTGCTATGCATGTTAAGCAAAGAAGCCTCATGTTAAACCATTTTAAATATACAATAGCTTCTATCAGCTTGTCCTTCATGTCTCCATCGTCGTCGTGCAACGCCACAGGAATACCATTGTCCAACAGGAAAGTGGATTTTTAGGGGGGAACAGGGAGTGGCGGATTGGGCACTCTGGTCTGTGAAATCGTTCCATGTGGTCATGAGTGACCTATCCGTTTTATTAATGCCACAGACTCCATTTTGAATCCAACCACGGTAAGCATTTGATTCAATTCAGTCGTGGATAAAAATAAAAATGTTACAGGTCACAGCGACCCCATTGTAGGGCCCATGATTTACATACGATCCTGTTGTCTGCTTATTTATTGGTTCCAGTCCGTATTGGTGGGAGCAGACAGCATTGTGGGAGCGACAAGACGGCGTTGCCAGTGTCTGTGCTGCGTGAATGCTCTGAGGGCATCTCACGAAGATGGATCCCTCTAAGAGAAGACAGACAGACAGACAGACTGAGAGTTAGGGAGGTGACACATCAAATAGGACATTTGCATGGTCAAAGTTAAGCCAATTCCTTGACGCTATTTTTTTTACAGAACCGTTTGCATTTCAAATCCAATTTTACACAAGCAGAATAAACTGCTGCGACTTTGCTGAAGGCGACATGCTGAAATTGTTTGAAGAAATGTCAGGCGGTGGAATTGTGTCTCAGAGGCTAACGTCCATGTGACAGCACTTTAAAATTCATCCTGAGAGGTGGGGATTAAATTATGTATACACACTGCAACATCCCCCCCAGTAAGTGTAACTCTCGAAAGTTAAATTAACAGGCGCTCGGCTGCATGGTAATTACTACACATAATAACCTATGAGTATACACTTATTCATGAACATAGTTTAGCTGGAATTGCATTGAAACGATAAATATACTGTATAGAGAACATATACACAGCAACTGAGTCAAATAAAGTTTCCTATTTTAACTAAGAGTGAACTTCCAACAAGTGACGCGTGTACACCTTAGCTGGCTCCTTTCCAAGTGAAGCTTCAGTCTCTAGTGGATGACTGAACTTCTCACCCTATCTCTAAGGGAGAGGCCAGCCACCCGTCTGAGAAAACTCATTTTGGCCGCTTTTATCTGTGATCATATTCTTTCGGTCATGACCCACACTTCATGAAATGGACTATTAGATGGGTGTTGTAATGTATCAGTTTCATTACGCAATAGACCTTTTGTACAGCAGCCATTTTGCATGTTGGCTCACTAGAAACACTCTTTTACGCTGAATGAAACTTAACTCTCTCAGTGCCAAGCCCCGAGTTATCCAGAGTTTTAGGGTTATACCCTCAGTGCCAGAACGAGAAATCCCAAGTTAAATTTTTTTTTTTTTTTTTGAAAAAAGTGTTCAGAACCCAAGATATCATTATCTGAAGATTTGCAGCTCCATACACTCTTTGTTTAACCTATAACTGAAAAAGGCTGTATCTCGCTTCCTAAGCACTTTTTTTTTACTTTGAAAAAAAAAAGAAAAAAGTTGGCTTCGCAATATTTTTTTATTTCATTGGCACTGAAAGAGTTAACCATAAGTAGTATCATCGGTAACACTTTACCCTATACCATTTCACGTCACAAAGTGGCTGCCGTGAAAGGTCTAGATATCGTTCAACAAAGTTTAACTGCATTTTATTTTGGAAAGGAACCATGGCAAATGATTGTTCCACTGTGGAGTTTCACTCATCAGTTCTAAAGTGAATCAGGGAGTATAATTATCCCGTGGTGTGGTTGGTGGTGGTGATTAGCAGAGTGGCTGTGCGGCGGACAGGCTCATCAAACTCACAGTTTCAATACCTGCAGCTGATGAGCTAATCAGTTCTCATCAGAGTCTACTGACTTAACCCATTATAACCGGGAAAGAATCTGTGTCATTCGAGATTTTAGCTATTATATATATATAGAGCAACATACGTTTTTCAAAAAAATCTTAGGATTTAGAAGAGAGGTTCTAAAAAATAGCAGATGTACAAACTTGTACATCTGCTATTTTTGAACATTATTTATACAAATCTTGATAGTGTTTGAAAATGTTTTGAATAAAAACACATATTTTCTTTTGGGGGGAGTTTCTGGCACAAAACATTTTCAGATGGGGGGTCCACGGCCAAACACATATCATTTTGGGGGTCCTTGGCACGAAAAAAAATTAAATAAAAAAAAAATATTTAAGTGATTTAGAAGACATATGTAGAATCGGCCTCAGGTCTCAATGGGATAAGTGAGCACGGGCTTTCATCCATCAAACACTCTGCAAGTCATTGCAATTTACAAATTAGGCATTTATCAGACGCTCTTATCCCGAGCGAATTGCGAGTGCGAAATCAGAGAGAAAATTAAACAACAGGCTAAATGGTCACGGAACTGATGTGCAAAGTAAACAATTTAGCGCTTCAAAGAAACTAGGATACCAGGTAAATATTAAACCTAGATATGAATCTCAGGGCCAGGGCCACAATGAAGTTCCAGTTGTTTTTGATTCACTTGTTGTGATGATATGAGATCTGGAGCACATTATTAAATATATTATGGGATACTTTGAAGATGTCGTAACCACCGTGGACAATTTGCGAATGAAAACAACTCACCTTCCTTTAAAATGTTCTTTAGCGGACATCTCTAAAGAGCTGGAAGATACAAAAGGAGCGGTTATTATACATGTATACTGTACTGTGTGAAGGGGACCTATGGAAGGCAAAACACACAAGTTAGGGAGAGCACGCTGCGGGTACATGGACCATCATGTATTCATTCAGAATGAACTCATTCCGAATAGAGGAATCTGATCCACTCACCTGTTTACATGGGACCTGAATAAAAGTATTCCTCGTTTACATGACCAAAGCATTCATTCGGAATATAACTTTTGACATGCGCAAAGTGGTTCCCTCCTACGCCCGGGCATGGACCAGGGGCCACTACCCGGAGCAGAGCTTCCCCTGGTGGGCATGGGAGGAGGCAATAGCCCCCTTGTGCCTCCGCAGCGGAGGTCTGTCGGTCGTAGACAGGCCGGTAAGCAACGCACCGACTCCTGGCCAGGCAGCGTTGTATGCGGTACAAGCCTGTGTTCCTTTGTTATCGCCGTTTTAATGCAAAAGTAGCAGATCTACAAGTTCAGACCAGTTTCTTTTTTTGTATTGGTACCAGACACGTGGCTAGCCTATACTATTTGTCACATTTCTCATGTAGGTACGATGATGTCATCGCGCATTCGCACATGGTCATTATAATAATAAATAATAATACATAAACACCGGACCGCTCATGGTCATTATAATAATAAATGGAGAGAGAGAGTCTATGAAACAAGGCACGCTCATTTATGGCAAAAGTACAAAAGTATTGGCATCAAAATATACTTAAGTAGAAAGTATAAGCTACTCATTATACCGAGTGTCACGTTTTTTCTTGTATTATTATGAAAAAGCTTTGAAAACCCTCTTACTGCGCAGAGTAGCGCGCGGTGCGCACACGGGTGAATGCGGGGTCTGTCGCCCTAAAACACAATCGCCCCGGGTCAAAATCCAGCGACCATGGA
The DNA here is from genome assembly GCF_963280865.1 of Gymnoscopelus braueri. NCBI lineage: Eukaryota > Metazoa > Chordata > Actinopteri > Myctophiformes > Myctophidae > Gymnoscopelus > Gymnoscopelus braueri. The sequence goes on from NC_137606.1 coordinate 45,076,988, forward strand.
GCGGCCGTGGATGGCCCGCTCAAAAGGTGCGTGGGGCGTGGTGTTTTGGGACGACCGTTCCGACTGCCCATGTAATGAATTGATTAAGTAAAACTCATCTGTTTTCGCTGCAGCTGCGCCCTAATAATGTTGTTTTCATTTATTTTTGTTCACGTATGCTATTAAAACAATGCAGCAATTGCAGTATTGGGCCTTAACATGTGATTAAAAATGTATACGTATTTGGCCCCTCATATATAAAATAAATGTAAAATCTGATTTAAAATTGAAACTTGCAGCTGATCAATGCGTTTCTGTGTTTACGTGTGGACAGGGATTTAAAAAAAAATCTTTGTCATGTGGCCAGGGATTCTTTTTAAAAACTGAGGACTAAAATACCCGTTTAGAAAAAGATCCATATAAGTGTAGCCTAGGCCAGCAATCCTCGGAGCGTCCGTTCTCCTGGACAAGTCTGGGCTTAACCATTACAGGCTTATTAACTCATTCACTGCCAGGCTATTTCAAGCTTGTTGATCCATATGCCAAAGGCATTATCAAACGGAGAAAAAAAATTCTCCGTTTACATTTTAACATTGAAGTGGATGGAGCATTAACTTTTTGAAAATCGTTTTCTCCTAGTTCCTTTGAGATTAAAAAGAAAAAAAAATAACCACAAAAAAAATAAATAATTAAAAATTGTATTTTAGGTGACGTCAAAAGACGTCATTGGCACTAATGGCACACTGAAAACGGCCGTCAAAAGACATCATTGGCACTATATGAGTTAAATGACGCTATAGAATAGAATCATTCATTTTATCCCGCAGGAGCGACCGTGGCCGAATTAGAGATTTGATGGGTCATTTTTGGACAATTCTGACAGCACTACTAAGCACGGACATGCGCAAAGTAATGCATGTATTCCAAACAGAGAGGAGTGTTTGAAATAAAGTGTTTACATGGTCAATTCCGATTGGTATATCCCGATTCAAACGGTCTATACCACCCCTCCTAACCCGAATGAAAATTCATTCGGGTCAGACTGGAATGGAATATTCTATTCCAATTGAGGTGTTTACATGAGCATTTCTATTCTGAATGAATTCATCCATTCATTCATTCCGAATAGAAGTGTATTCATTCCGAATGAAACTGTCCATGTACCCGCAGCCACTGGCTGCGGGTACATGGACCATCATGTATTCATTCAGAATGAATTCAATCCGAATGAACTCATTCCGAATAGAGGAATCTGATCCACTCACCTGTTTACATGGGACCTGAATAAAAGTATTCCTCGTTTACATGACCAAAGCATTCATTCGGAATATAACTTTTGACATGTGCAAAGTGGTTCCCGCCTACGCCCGGGCATGGACCAGGGGCCACTACCCGGAGCAGAGCTTCCCCTGGTGGGCATGGGAGGAGGCAATGAATAGCCCCCTTGTGTCTCCGCGGCGGAGGTCTGTCGGTCGTAGACAGGCCGGTAAGCAATGCACCGACTCCTGGCCAGGCAGCGTTGTATGCGGTACAAGCCTGTGTTCCTTTGTTATCGCCGTTTTAATGCAAAAGTAGCAAATCTACAAGTTCAGACCAGTTTATTTTTTTGTATTGGTACCAGACACGGTAAAACGTAGGCTAGCCTATACTATTTGTCACATTTCTCATGTAGGTACGATGACGTCATCGCGCATTCGCACATGGTCATTATAATAATAAATAATAATACATAAACACCGGACCGCTCATGGTCATTATAATAATAAATGGAGAGAGAGAGAGAGCAACACTACAGTCTATGAAACAAGGCACGCTCATTTATGGCAAAAGTACAAAAGTATTGGCATCAAAATATACTTAAGTAGAAAGTATAAGCTACTCATTATGCCGAGTGTCACGTTTTTCTTGTATTATTATGAAAAAGCTTTGAAACATGCTGTAACTCATTCACTGTGACGAAAACCCTCTTTCTGCGCCGAGTAGCGCGCGGTGCGCACACGGAGAATGCGGAGTCTGTCGCCCTAAAACACAATCGCCCCGGGTCAAAATCCAGCGACCATGGAGCGGCCGTGGATGGCCCGCTCAAAAGGTGCGTGGAGCGTAGTGTTTTGGGACGACCGTTCCGGCTGCCCATGTAATGAATTGATTAAGTAAAACTCATCTGTTTTCGCTGCAGCTGCGCCCTAATAATGTAGTTTTCATTTATTTTTGTTCACGTATGCTATTAAAACAATGCAGCTATTGCAGTATTGGGCCTTAACATGTGATTAAAAATGTATACGTATTTGGCCCCTCATATATAAAATAAATGTAAAATCTGATTTAAAATTGAAACTTGCAGCTGATCAATGCGTTTCTGCGTTTACGTGTGGACAGGGATTAAAAAAAAAAAATCTTTGTCATGTGGCCAGGGATTCTTTTTAAAAACTGAGGACTAAAATACCCGTTTAGAAAAAGATCCATATAAGTGTAGCCTAGGCCAGCAATCCTTGGAGCGTCCGTTCTCCTGGACAAGTCTGGGCTTAACCATGGCTTATTGAATAACGCTATAGAATAGAATCATTCATTTTATCCCGCAGGAGCGACCGTGGCCGAATTAGAGATTTGATAGGTCATTTTTGGACAATTCTGACAGCACTATAAGCACGGACATGCGCAAAGGAATGCATGTATTCCAAACAGAGAGGAGCGTTCGGAATAAAGTGTTTACATGGTCAATTCCGATTGGTATATCCCGATTCAAACGGTCTATACCACCCTTCCTAACCCGAATGAAAATTCATTCGGGTCAGACTGGAATGGAATATTCTATTCCAATTGAGGTGTTTACATGAGCATTTCTATTCTGAATGAATTCATCCATTCATTCATTCCGAATAGAAGTGTATTCATTCCGAATGAAACTGTCCATGTACCCGCAGCCACTGTGAACTGTGAGTGATACAGAGAACAAAGGTGTGTGTGTGTGTGTGTGTGTGTGTGTGTGTGTGTGTGTGTGTGTGTGTGTGTGTGTGTGTGTGTGTGTGTGTGTGAGAGTGTGAGTGTGTGAGTGAGTGAGTGAGAGAGAATGATTGAGGTCTCTGTGATGTTAACTGAGGTCAAATCTAATGTCTTTACTATTGGCATTCATCTGCACATACACACATGAGCAGTCAGTCATTCAATCTCACTTCCTGCATGCGCACACGCACACACAGACACAGACACACACAGACACAATCACCACCACCACCTCAGCACTACACATTTTCCCATCCAGACATCCCCCCCACTCCCTAATACATTACGCATACACACACACACACAGAGTGCATAAGCCTAGCTTTGGTTTGCTGAGAACCCAACACCATGACATGGCATCAACGCTGTCATCCTACTGCCTCTGCTGCTCGTTAAAGGTTTCATCACAGCTGGTTCACGCGGTGTGAACAACATCATCACCACAGAGCACAAACATTGTGCATGTACACTGTGTACAAAGTCCATTTGGTTCCATTTGTACAGTCTCATTTGTACAGTGTAATTACGGTCTAATTATGTACTCTGGTCAAGATGTACAAGCAGAAGAGGCAGGGGATTACATGGGTAGAAACAAGAGCTAGACCAGTGGTTCTCAAACTGGGGTCCGGCGGGGACCCCCAGGGGTCCTTGAGGTGTTCCGGATCTGTAACTCTGAGAGTGTATCAATGGAACCAAATAGACCCGTATGGGTCCATTTGGTTCCATTTGTATAATCTCAGAGTTAGGATTTTATGATGTAGATTGGGGTCCGCAGAGATAGAATATTTTTGTCAGATGAGGGTCCGTGGCCTAATGCGTTTCAAACCGGGGGGGGGGGGGGGGGGGGGGGGCTTGAAAGGAAAGAGTTTGAGAAGCACTGAGCTATCGACACCTGCAAGCTCACACTGATGTTCCTGACCGTGTTCCTAAAAAAACCCACAGCTTAAGAAACCGGGTCCAAGCAATTAATGAGTGAATCAACATTGTGAATCATGTGACGGAGGCGTTCAATCCTGACCAGGTGTCAACCCCTCCCCCCCTGCTTCCTGCAATCAGAGGCTGCGTATCGAACACTCTGATCCCTTATAGCTGTGATTTAAGAGACTTCCAGACTATTTTATTGATGGAAGAGAGAGAGAGAGAGGTCACCAGGTTGAATGTGGCTTCATGATGCTTGAACAATTCTGTGTCCCCAAACCATTACAATTAGGGACCCATTACTGATTTTGGAGCCAGATTAGATGCCAATTTTCCCATTCAAAATCCAACTAGTACTAATTGCACTATCCTGTGATCAGCATTAACCACTTAAACCCCAACTTCCGTATTCTGGGAAAACTTTCGCCGAAATGGCAGATCGACAAGCTTGTCGATCAGCTATTTTCAGCGAAGATATTTAATGTAGAGCGAAAACAGAAGAGGCACTAGAGGGACTCCTATAGTCTAGACACCATATAGGGTTTATGTGGTTAAGCCTGATTTTACGTCATCATATAATGGTGCTGCGTGCCAAAAATAGCTTAAGACAGACGGCCTATTTAACTAATTCCCTGCCTAGAACGACTAAAACGACTTCTGTCCTTTAAGCCCCCTCTGCCAAGAACGACTAAAACGACTTTTAATTTTTTTTTTTTTTCTTATTTATTTATTTGTTTTTTAACCCAAAGACCAAGGAGATATGATTTGTTGAAGATCTAGACTCCCATCCACTTCCTTGTTAACTTAAAACTTAAACATTTTGTATCTCGGCTCCTGAGTACTTTTTTTTTTAATTAAAAATCTCTGGCAGTGGGCAAACGCAAAAAAAAAAAGTTCTGGCAGTGAATGAGTTAAAGCACGCGACACCCATTAACCACTAGGCAAAGTTAAGTGACTGCTCTGCTAATGGGGAAGCGAGGTCTGGGTCGGACACACCTGGTCAGTATGGATGCCTCCGATTGGCCGATAGCCGCTAAAACCAGCGGCTCCCAACCTTTTTCTGGATCAGGGCCCACTTGAAAAAAGCTGGAAAGCGTTCACGGCCCACCCATCTGACCACTTAACAACACGGCAGCCGGTGTCAAGTGGTCAGACGGGTGGGCCGCGTGCATTTACAGAGCAAGTTTGTTTTAATGATCAATCAATGGACTGCGTTCCGGCTTGGATCAATGGAACCAATGTAGTCAACTTTTAAGTTCCTACTGTATTCAGTATTTCTTTTTTAACCCATTAAGACCTGAGAAGATTCTTAAAAATGTTTTCTAAATCCTAACAGTTTTTTGAAAAAAATCAGAAAAATATTTTTTCACGATTTTTCAAAAATAGCAGATCTACAAGCTCGTAGCGCGGCACTCGGTGCCGCGCTATGAGCTTGTATATCTGCTATTTTTGAATAGCCAAAGGCATCTAAAGTGACACAGAAGCGTTCCAGGTATCAATGGGTTAAAGAGAAAAATACCATGTCATTTATGAATTTGTCCTTTTCTTTTTTTCATATTAATGTTTATTAGTGGGCCCACTTGTAATACCCTTGCGGCCCACCAGAGGGCCCTGGCCCACACAAAGGTTGGGAATCGCTGCCGACTGTAGACCGAGCTACGTGATAGGCTGGCTGTAATCCAGGATCAGTCCCAGTGATTGGTGGATCGACTCACAGCAAGTGGGTCTTGGCTGTAAGCTGCTACGCTGTTCCGCATCTCATTCTCACTGCCACGCAACGGGATCAAAGACACGTTACCGTGGTGATTGTTCAACGGCAGCACGGGGGTCACGCGTGTCTGCTGCACGCCATCCGCTGGCCACACGTCGCCATTACACTGAGAACACAGGATGGAGGGAGAAACGATGAAGAGGTTTAGTTACAATGAAATGCACTGTACAAAAGTTGTTCAAACTCAGACATGGTTTCCACTCAAATCAAAGTTAGGCTGGACAAGAGACTACTTTTGCACTAAAGGCCTGTGTGCCATATGTGTTACTGTTCTAGTGCTGCACGTTATGTTCTGTACCTGCCGCTGTATTTAAACCTCACCTTTTTGCTGCACCTTATGTCCAACCTCAAGTACACACCTGCTACTCTTTATGCTATACATATAGTTGCTGTCGGGCAGAAACCTCATGTCTCCATATTCTAACTGAATAAGGAAGGCGCTGGAGCCTTTTTATTTTAATAGTAGGGCGCAAAGCACAGAAACAAACAAAAACGTTTCGATGTCAGATTACATCTTCGTTAGGTCTCCATATTCAAACCTTTTATGTTCTTTCGTAAATTAATGCCCTACTTGATCATACTACAGCGTCACACAAAAGTATCGAAAGTAGCAGATCCACAAGCTCGAAGATGCGTTTTGAGCTTGTAGATCTGCTACTTTTGATACTTTTGAATTTGAATCCTGAAAAGTAACAGTTTTGGACATATGAGGTTTCCACCCGTCAGAGACTATATCTCTGCTGTCCGGCAGGAACCAGCTAACTCCAAAATGTTAATTTTTCAGGAAATGAAAAAAAAAATGGAGTTCGGAGGTTTTGTTCATCATTAATAAGAACAGCTGAATGGACCTCCAAGCTCACAATGAGGTTGGAGGTCAAAAGGGGGTGGAGCCTGGAGTCAGCAAAACCAGCTAACTCCACCCCCCTTTGCTGGAGTTAGCTGGTTTAGCAGAAAGTTTGAGGATCCAATGGAGTTAGCTGCTTTTGTCAGAAGCACTTTTTAATACTTTTCATTGGTTCAATATTTTTTTTACCAACACACAGACGTAAAGGGTGTTCAATAGCACTGATGTATGGAAAAAAAATGCAAAAGCAGAAAAATGGAGTTAGCTGGTTCCTGCCAGACAGCATATCCTTGATTTTCTTTTGGCCCGTTTCTATCCTGTGCTTTTTATCCATGCTCCCTCCTCCATCTGTATCCTCCCTCCCTTTCCTGAAAACTACAAAAGATGGACCTGATACAGGAACATTATTTCACACCCACGTCTTTAAACCCGTAAACCTGCGGTGTGACAATAAAGGTGATTCTGAACTTATTTTAATGAATAAAACGTTACCATTCAAACCAATCTGAATGGTAAGAGGCCACGTGGCGGCCACAGGCGCATCGATGCTCGGATGCGCACCAAACACTGTTCAGGTGTCTGGCATGAGAATAGTCACACCATAAAACCTAAATTGCACACATATGGGAACTATAGCAGCGTTTAACCCATTAACTCATTCACTGCCACAATTATTGCTGGCCGCGTTTGCCCACTGCCAGAGATTTTTCATCGAAAAAAAAAAAGTACTCAGGAGCCGAGATACAGAATTTTTAAGTTTTAAGTTAACAAGGAAGTGGATGGGAGTCTAGATCTTTAAACAATCATATCTCCTTGGTCTTTGGGTCAAATTTGAAAAAAATAAATAAAATTACGACGGGAAAAATTACGTCAGTGGCAGTGAATGAGTTAAGCATCTGTGTCTTTTTTTTTTTTCTTTGGCTATTCAGAAAATAGCAGATATGTGTCTTTCCTGTGTCTTTCCTGTTTTCTGTTATTGTGGGGAAGGCTTTCGCTGAAAATAGCCGATCAACAAGTTTCTGCGAAAGCTTTCCCCACAATACGCAAGCTGGGGTTTAAGTGGTTAAATAGCTTTTTAGTGTGTATTTATGTGTTAGTTGGTCTTCTCACCTGAATACTGAGGAAGGTAGCGAACCACTCCAACCTCTCTGAGTGAGTGTCACAGCACAGATACCTGCACACATTCAAACATTCAAGGAGATTATTACTGTCACTTTGGATGTACAAGTACAGTAGACTCAATGTCAAGTTCTTAGGCTGGGGTGCTCCTTAACATAAACCATAAAAAACAAGATTAAAATACAAATTGTAGTGTATAAGAGACAATAATTAACAGTATTGCAAACCACAGACCAGAGGACTAGAGATAATGCTTAGATGTTCTGTTTGCAGGTTAAAGTTTAGTTAAAATCCCTTTACTGTCTCCCATCCTATGTTCAAGGGATTATGGCAAAATTAAACATTTCAGTTGCTCGGGGGGGGGGGGGAAGATGTTAGAGAGAAGGGTTGGTGTGTGTGTGTGTGTGTGTGTGTGTGAGAGAGAGAGAGAGGGGGGGGGGGGTATGTGAGCACAGCAGGAAAGAGAAAAACAGGGGAAAAATTGAGAGAAATTATGAAAAATGATCACAGCTAAGAAAAAGGGGCTGACAGATAACAGTGAGGCGCTAACCAAAACAGACTTTGTCTCCCTCACAGCACCTCCAGCGCCAACGGCGAGTGTTGCTTCTAAATTAATCTTCCAACGTGGAGACACATAGGAACCATGCACACAGCACCTTCAAAGCACATCAAAGCCTACTATTTCCTACCTAACTACTTATTTTTATTCTTAATTATTTGTTACTGCTGCAATGTAGAGGAACCAAAACCTTGTGTTTTCTACTCATATGAGGTGTAGCTAATAAATAAATAAAATATTGTGTGTTTGTACAGACATTGTTTACAGTAAATTGTAAACATGTATGTGTGTGTGTAGCACATTACCTCGTCATCTTAAATGCTGAACATTTTTATTCTGAAATTGTAACTTAGAAATGGTCAAATTGTGATATTACCAAGCATAAATATCAAATATATCACACAGTCTACATTTCCCAAAAGGAAATGCGTGTATTTACACAACTTTGGTCTGACCAAAAGCAGGGATAAAACATATCCACACGTGTGATGAAAATCTATAAATGAATTACTAGAGGGGGGGGATATCAAAAGCAGAAGAATGGATACCCCCCCCCCCGTACTGTATGTGAGTCTGACTGTGTTGTGTGTACATCTGTTTGTGTGGTATCCACATCGTGTGGTAGTGGCATTGTGTGATGTTTGTTCATCTGTGTGTGTGTGAGTTTAATTTATCTCAGAGGCTGCCTGTCAGACAGAGAGTGCTTTTTTGTCACCAGTGGGCAGCTCTCTGTGCTGGCTTTATTTATTTACCCAAATCATTATTGGACCCAGGCAGCGATTATTCAAACGCTCTCCACCGAGACGCCACGATAATGACACACTGATACATGAATAACGGCCAGACAGCCTGGAGAATTAAATCAATCAGAATGGGAGGCACGTATGCACACACACACACACAACCGTGTCACTCACACACAGTAGTACACAGGATGGTGGCGTGTCATTACCATCGTTAACAGAGCTCGTTAGCGTCCATTAGGGATCATTATACCCACATTCTATTAATCTACACAGTACGTCCGCCCTGTCCTGGGGCCCGCAGTCCGCGCACACCTACACACAGCTACACACACACACACACACACACACACACACACACACACACACACACGTACACGCATGGCATCGACATTCTTCCACACTCCATTGTACAATTTAAGTGTTTTGGCGATGTCCTGGTCAGTCGGGTGCAGCAGAGGATGAGGACGGTGGTTTGCCATCATCATTACAAGTAACCAGGCCATTAGGAAGCTGGAGGAATGAGAGGTTCATTGGCAAAACCCGCTGATACACACTTGGTTGTGGCGTTGCATCGTGCACCGAAAACAGCACATCTATCACTTGTACATCTACTATTTTCGGTGAGCAACACTGTCTGTCTGTGCAGTGTGAGGGGGTGCTGGGAGGGTGTTGTGGTGATAATGGAGCGTGACTGAGAGATGTTACAGCTCACAGCGTGAGAACAACACAGACGGCTACCATAACACTGCATGCAGTTTCTGACAGGAACGTGTACACACACACACACACACACACACACACACACACACACACACACACACACACACACACACACACACACACACACACACACACACACACACACACACACACACACACACACACACACACACACACACACACACACACACACACACACACGTTGTAAGTGCAGAGAGAGCTACATAAAAGCAGCACACGCACACATAGGGATGTGAGAAAGCAAAAAGTAATTCTAATGGAATAGGGGGGGGGCTCTGCTCTGTGAGTGAGTGATGTTGTTGAGCTGCATCTCAGTAGCTGACTGTGACCAGACGTCAGTTGGAATCTAATGCATGTAACCTAGTCCAAACAAACTGAGACTTTCTTTCTGCCTCTAAGACAGTGCTCCTCAAACGTATGAGTCAAGGACCCCCAAATTGACACATACAGTATTAGCCCGCGGACCCCCATTTGAAAAGATATGGCAGGGACCTCCATAGCAGGCCCTTTGTGTAGAAAGTTGTATGTATTCATTATTGCTGGCCTTTGGGCTAATTGAAGGGCCTGCCCCTGTTCCTCGCTTGTATTTAAGCCATTTGTATCCTCTTCATGGTGTGACCTGATGAAGATGTATTGAAATACCCCTTTAATGTCATTAAAAAGAACAGAAGAAAGTTAAAACGTGTGGATGACCTGATAGCCAAGTGGTTATGGTTCATATAAAATGGGCACAATGTGTCCCGGTTCGATTTCTGGCTGGCCATTTTCATTCCCTTAATCTCTCGTCTCTCCACTAGCAAATAAAGGCTTACGAAATTGTTTACTTGAGTACATGTTTGCACCTCAAACCAAGTACATGCACGCATGCATGAGCAGCTGAGAATTAATGCAGGGTTATAGGTACATGTGATATGAGTGTGAGTGTGTGTGTGTGTGTGTGTGTGTGTGTGTGTGTGTGTGTGTGTGTGTGTGTGTGTGTGTGTGTGTGTGTGTGTGTGTGTGTGTGTGTGTGTGTGTGTGTGTGTGTGTGTGCCTGCCTCCTGGCTGGTGGTGACCTTTCATGTGCAGATAACCAACCATCACATACCATGCAGGGATCTGACCTGTTTTTCTCTCCACTGCCTACAGAGCCTACCAGCTAGTTTCCTGTAACAGTGTGTTGTTGTCTCTGTGGCTGCAGACAACTTCAGAACACACACAGAGAAAGACAAAATACCAAGCACTGAAACAGTCTGAGTCAAGGCTTCCCACAGTGTCAGAATACATTTCTGTTACAGAGAAGGAGCAGGGATTTTGGGGAGTCTAAAACCTTACTAAAGCCCCTCAAGGTTTCATGGGAAAGTTCCAGCGAGTTGAGTGATAAAGTCACACCGACTCAACTCTGAAACTTCCAACTCCTTTTGGGCATCAGTTAGAGCATTCACGTCAAGCTCTCTCTCTCAGAAAATAAATAAACACTCGCACACTTGAGGGCTCCAATGCGACGGATGCTTTATTGCACCAAAGAAACCTGTGATGTTTCGAGCAAAACACGTCTTCCTCAGACTTGAGTCTGAGGAAGACGTGTGAGCTTGTGGAGGAAGACTTGTCAGCTCACCCCTTGTGAGCTTGTAGATTGGCTATTTTCGGCGGGCGACATCATTCGACTAAGTACTGCGTAAATCAGGCTTTACTGCCACGGACATTGTGCCATGAGGACAGCGGATATGCCTGGGCTGTGTAGCCTACGGTTTAATAACGGTTCACATGCAGGACGTTCATGGCGGCTACTCACCACTGCTGTCTGTCGGGCTTCTCTTGTTTGTCACTCTCATACACCACGGTCAGACCCCAGCTACACAGAGAGACACAGAGACACATGTTCAAGGTTTGGACTCACATTTAACCACCTGAACGCTAGGATCCCTATTCTGGGCTAAGTCAGAATAGGCGATCATTCAGCAAAAATAGGTGAGAATATTCAGCATAAATAGCAGATCTACCAGCTCACAATGCATTGCAACGCAACACATTATGAACTTGTAGATCGGCTATTTTCGGCGTTACCTCTAACACATTTGGTGTAGAGGTAAAAGAAAAAGAAAAAAGGAGGGGGGCAATTATAGGTCCCAGGGGGATCCCAGTCAACTAAGTATATAGGCTTGAACTGGCTAATCATGAAGAAGGAAAGAATAATGTAAGAAGAATTTGTGGCACTAAGGGATTTTAACAGTTAGATGTTGGTTGGTAGTTAGTTGGATTAGCCTGCCCCCTAGAGGCCAAACCAATAATAACTATTTGTTCACATTTTCTAAACATTATATGGTGGAACAGTGAAACAGAGGAATGTTCTGAACCAGTGTTTCTCCAAATGTGGTCCAGGGACCCTCAGCGTTCCTTAAGGGGGTTCCAAATGGACCCTTACAGGTCTGTAACTAAATTAAAAAGGACCACTGTTCTAAACCCTGTATGAAGGTTCTACTCGTGGTTCTTACCATGTGGGAGAACGCAGTTTCTTCTTGATGCCCAGGTAGACCTTCAGGTTCTTAACTGACCATTCACGATCTGGACGGTTACTCTGACAACCAGAAGGAGAGACCAGACATGAGATGGTGATGAGACACAGAGAGACAGAGAGACAGAGACACAGAGACACAGAGACACAGAGAGACAGACAGACAGACAGACAGACAGACAGACAGACAGACAGACAGACAGACAGACAGACAGACAGACAGACAGACAGACAGAGAGAGAGAGAGAGAAAAACATCTGCCACAAATAAATATTTTCAAAAGTGGGGGTCTGCGGCCAAATACGTCCTTGGCATGATTTATTTCGCACCTGAGAGCCGACACCGACAGACGGCTACTATGGTGCTAAAAATAGCCTACGATCCTACAAATGCCTTCTAAATCAGTAGTTCTCACACTTTCAAGATTTTTCAAAAATGTTTTAAAAAATAGCAGATACAGTATACAAGCTCGCTTCGTGCCACGCTGTGAGCTGTGACTGTGTGAATCTAAAAAAAATGACACTAACACTTTCCTGGTTTGAATGAGGATTGGACAGTGCGTGCATGTGGTCTTACCCTGATCTCCTTGTACATCCTCAGAGAGCTGCCTCCCAGCATGAAGTAGCGGTCGTGGAAGCTTCCTAGTCCCAGAATGCTCCTCTCCTCTCGGAACTTCAGCGTTCCGTGTTTGGTCACCTCTGTCTTGCTGGCTTTACTGGCTAGAGAGTCAACACATGCATGCACACACACGGAAAACATGACAGTCAGGATGAATTTAGAGACAGCCTATGTGTGTGTGTGTGCGTGCGCGTGTGTGTCTGTTACTTCTACCCCTGAGTGTTTGGGTAAATGTCCAAGATGTGTTGACTGTACATTTTTACAGCACCTTGCACTGTGTCATTGTATTGTATCTCTTATGTGGGCATAAATACATTATTAAAATGTGTGTGCGTGTGTGTGTGTGTGTGTGTGTGTGTGTGTGTGTGTGTGTGTGTGTGTGTGTGTGTGTGTGTGTACCCAGGTAGACGATGATGGCCTCCATGGCAGGGTGTCTTTTGATAAGCAGGGTATTTTTAGGTGAGTCAGAGTCGGGGGAGTAGAGGAAAGGTAGGACTTTCTCCTGATGGTACAGAGGACGTTCTGAAACACAAGACAACAATGATGAGGACAAGACCTCAACCAATATTCTCAGCCTTTTCAATTTCAAGTGTGGGGTATGAGGACAGCTTTTTTTGTTTATGTCCAGCAGTTTGCTTTGTATGCGCTACACTACTGCTTAACAATCATGACGTCAGTGTCCGAACGTAAATCATTGCGGTTTGTTTATTAGCAGAGTTCGACCTAGCGGTATTTAGGCCACGTATTTAAAGTTATGTAAGTTCATGTGAAGTCCACAAGATGGTCACATATTTCGGCAGGTCACCAATTTCACTGTAACACCGCCATGCTGGAGGAGCCAGAAATTTGAGTATTGGAATTCAGCTTAGCGCTCCTCTCTCTCCCTCCCCTCTCCCTCTGTGACTCATCTCATTAGTGTCCAGGAAGCAGCAGGTGTGTTGTGTGCTGTAAGTACCTCTGAACCAGCAGGTGGAACCAGTGACGTGGTGAATGAATGCTGGAACAACTGGTTGAGTGCTGGTTGGTATTTAAATAGACATAACATAAAGAGACACCCGGCTTGCTTCTGGGCCCACAGCCAGGTAGTTTGAGTATGCTCAAAGTCTGTTCACGCCCAGCTCAAAATGTAAACAATGACAAAGAGATGCCAGATCTTCCTTTGTGGAGTTTTGCATGCTACACTGACTGGATGGGCTTAAACAAACTATGGTACCACAATGCTTTGCATGGATCTAATTATAACTTAGAAGCCTAGTTACTATTTGTAAACATCTTGCGGAATGTATATAGGCTATTTTCACAATTTTATGTACAGCAAAATATAGGTTTAGGTGGTTACAGTAAGTGTTGTCTAAATTTGTCGGGTTGGTTCCTAGGACTTTGTAGATGGTCAGATCGAGTTTGCTAGTTTTTTCGGTCACATGCTCTTGAGTTGTTTTATGTAATGCGATAGTGAGTTGGTTTAGGAGCAAAGCAAAACAAATCAGAATCTCAGCACCAGACAGTGACGCGGAGCGATGCTAGCGGCGGTGATGATATCAGTTCAGGCCGACTGCTTCACAGAAAACATCAATACGGGCTTTCACTTTGAAGAAGTGTGACAAAACCCGGCAGGAATGCTTGACCAGGTTGTTTGCCAAAATGATCGCCACGGATGAGGGATGCTTATGTTTCAACCAGGATATGCCGCGGCGAGCCAAAAGACGCAACTAACAATTGATAAGCTGTATTGTGAATACAGTGAATTAATTTAGTTCCATTGTGAGGAAATTTTAGTATTACTGTAGGCTGTTGCACCTCTGTGACTTTTTACTCCTGATCAGTTCAAATTATGAGATTGTGTTTTTTTCTTGCTTTTATGGCATGGCACTGTAGGGGGCCGAGCAGTCTAGAAGAGGGCCTTGTGTGTGCTGTCTGTGTGGGAGTCCGGGTCTAATCTCGCAAACCACTGGACCGATCTGCGCCAAATGTCTTGCGCACAATGCCAGTAGGAAAGAAGAAAGTACCGTAAATCCCAAAATATCACATACGTTTTACACCTTTTGAAACACATAACAGGCCTTGCCAAGCCATGTTGCCCATGGCAGGAGCCTATCTCCTGTTTCTGCAGCGTGAGGCAGCTTGATGTACATTCCCCAGCCATGATGTGCAAGCACATTCCCCGGACATGACGCTAGTATGTCACAGGGACTTACCCACAATCCAACCTATCATGCCGAGTACCACGCAGGGAGGCATTGGGTCCCGTTTTTGGTATGACCCGGCTGGGGAATTGAACCCCAAACTTTCGATCTCAGGGCGGACAATCTAACCGCAAGGCCACTGAGCTGGTCATGTTCTGCACATACCTAGCTGAGGTGTTAAAAAAATGGAAATATGTGAGGCTAAACCTCCGTCTCTCTCTCTCTCACCTGCCTCCTCCTTCTCGTTGACCTCCCAACAGCTCCAGTAATCTTTGTCTTTGACCGCAATCTTCCGCCGGTCCAGGATCTCACAGGTCAGCTCTGCCGCTGTCATCGCGCCGGGGATCTGAAGAGACAAGACGGGACGAGATAAGACAAGAGCATGACAGCTTTATGCCTAATTTATGCATCGTGTCATTAGGGGTTACCTTGACATGCTGCTCTGACTTGGCGCGTGGATCCGTGTCCTCCAAGTACACTGTACATATTAATGGTCCTGAGCCTCCGATCACAGTGGGCTGCACACACACACACACACACACTTATTATTACAGGGAGTCTGACCTCAAATAATTCACAACCTTTTGAATAGTTGTACATATTGCAACAATAATGTTTGGTTATGTAACGGCACACCGTTTGTATGGAAACCAATGCTTTTACAAGTACTCACTTTTGATGTGTTGCCGTTCTTTCTCATGTTGATGATGGCAGTGATCTCAGCCAGCTCCGTCTTGAGCCGCTCCTCATCCACCTACAAACATGCACATGTATCATCAGCCCTTCATTATTACACTTCATTACAAGGCACAGCAGATCAAGCCTTCATTACACCTCATTACTACTCACAGCGGATCAATCCTTTGATCCCTGCTGAGAATCCCTGCCCGTGTTTGCAAACACCAAACATCATCCCCCTCGGCTTCCTTCACCTCCCTTGTTAAACCTGCCTCGACATGCCTCTCTACAGGGAGTCTGTATTTATCTAATACCGTTGCTGTCGAGCAGAAACCTCTCGTCTTCACATTGTAACTTTTTGTGTTTTTTTTCGTAAATTAACGGCCCAACTTGATCATACTACAGCGTCAACACAAAAGCGTCAAAGGTAGTCATTTTGAATCCTGAAACATAACAGTTTTGGACATATGAGGTTTCCACCCGACAGAGACGATGTCCTTTTAACCCATTAAGACCGGGAAAGCATCTGTCATTTCAGATTTTAACCACTTTAACCATTATCTTACAATTTGGCTATTCAAAAATAGCAGATATACAAGCTCATAGCGCGGCACCGAGTGCCACGCTATGAGCTTGTAGATCTGCAATTGTTTTGAAAAATCATGAAAACATTTTTTTAACAGTTTTTTTTTAAAACGTATGTTTCTATAATCAGTGGTTCTCAAACTTTTTCATGTGAAAGACCACCCAAAATGATATGTATTTGCCCGCGGACCCCCATCTCAAAATATTTTGTTCCGGGAACCCCCCCAGAAGCGAAGATTTGAGTTACAAATGTTCACTTAAAAAAATATATTTATATTCAAATATTTGCACACATTTTCAGGATTGTTCAAAAATAGCAGATCTACAAGCTCATAGCGCGGCACTCGGTGCCGCGCTATGAGCTTGTAGATCTGCTATTTTTGAATTGCAAAATAAATCTTAAAATGTCACAAACGCGTTCCCGGCTTTAATGGGTTAATCTCCACTTTAGGGCCCAACAATGCAACCCGTCTGCACGTGCTTGTGGTTGTCTGGTGTGTGAGAATGCCGGTGATACGTCGCTCCCATAGTTTCCACTCCTCCAACACCCTCCTCCTCCTCCCCGTCGCTGTTTATGTTCCTAAGGATCATAACAAATGCCTGGAGAAGCCATCGTGAGGTGAGCCGCGTTTTTTGAGTCTTTTTTTCTTCTTTTTTTTTTACGGCATGGCTGTGCAAGAGGCTAGCTCTCTACATAATCGTCTCTGTCGGGTGGAAACCTCATAATGTACTGTATGCACACTGCCAGTAGGACACAGAAATATATACATGTATTTTTACATGTGCATTTCATACTTTAAAAAATATTTGAATAAAACGTCATAATGCAAGTCAATGGGGCTCTAATGGGGCTGTCATATGAAGTCATACGTCATAGATGTCAGACGACTATGTAGATGTTGGACGTGTGACCAGCCTGTGATGTCATCCATGACCACGCCCTTTTTTAACTTTCATCAATAGGGAACAATTTTAACCACTTCCACCCAGGCATCCCAATTTTGGACATGTCCAAATCATAAAAAATAAAAAAGGCAAAGAAATATTAAAAAGAAAATCAACAAATCCTTTTTTTCCCCCAGCAGTGCAGGCTTTAGTATTGGGGTGTATTGTGTGTATAGCGCTTAGCGTACGGATTTGATTGTGCTTTTTTGGTGGGATACCGTGATGACACTGTGACTTTGTTTGTTGTTCTGCATAGTGCAAGCTATTGTACAGGTGTATATACAGTATACTACTGTATACTGTTGCTTCATTATTGATGGTGCTTGTTGTGATGTTATTCCTGTATCTGCCGTTTCTTACAGTACTCTTTCTTACTCTGTATCTGTAACTTAACTGAATTTCCCCCGTGGGATCAATAAAGGTCTATCTAATCTATCTATCTACACAGAACCTCACAGAAGCCTCTCTCTCTCGCTGTGTGCTTGTACATTGCAATCAGAGGCGTGACATGTTACACAACAGCGTCAGCGTTTTGACATCAGTTGTCGGCCGCTTTGCAGCACGTTGTGAGCTTGTAGATCTGCTATTTCTTCCAAAAACATCTAGAAAGTTGTTTAACCCATTAAAACCAGGAAAGCATCTATGTCTCTTTAGACTTTAGCTATGTAGTAACATTGCGTTTTTCAGAAAACTCGTAGGATTGAGAACAGTGGTTCTCAAAAATAGCAGATATACAAGCTCACAGCACTTCACTTTGTGCCACGCTGCGAGCTTGTACATCTGCTATTTTTGAAAACATTTTGAATACATATGATATTTTTAACACAAATCTTCTCTTCTGGGGGGGTCCCTGGCACAAAACATTTTCAGATGGTGGGTCCACGGCCAAATAGTTATCATTTTGGGGGTCCTTGGCATGAAAAGGTTTGAGGACCACTTTAAATGATGTCCGATGAAGGGAGTCTGACCTGAAAGATGTGCGTGTAGTGTTGGATGAGGTCCTCCACCACGCGCACCGCCGTGTAGTCCTTCCCGTCCGTCTGGAACAGCGTGGGACCGAACACTATGGCCAGGTTGTGAGGGTTCATCTGGTTGAGCTCAGCAAAACGCTGCACACTGAAACACACCCCACACCAATGCTCAAAAAACTACACACAGCAACATGAACACACTGCTGTTCAGAACGTTAGATGTAAGATTCCATTTATGAGAAGTTTGGGGTAAATCATTTAACACATTGGGTGCCAGAGGTTTATTAAAATATTATACGTTGAGTGCCTGCATTTCTTCCATCCACTTGCGTTATACGTTTCGTGCTGTAGCAGCCCCGACGCGGAAGTGCATGTAAACAAAGCGTGCGTGCGAGACGGCGGAGGGTCCCGACTAACGCCTGGAACAATAATATTTCTAACGCGATCCTCCATTGCAGCGTGATCGCCGATCGAAAACGGCTCGTTTCCACCACGTTAAAAAGAAATGGAGATATTAAGCTTTTAGTCAAGGAGATAACATTGAAAACGCCGACCGGAAGGATTTTTGACATGGAGCCAGATCCAGCCTCTTCTTCTCAGAAACTCCTTGGGTGATGTCAAAGTTTCGTTTTAGCGCCCCACGTGGCCCACATGTATAAAAATAGAATTGGGTCAAAAACGGTCCGGACCGTTTTCGGCACTTCTCGTTTGGATCCTCAAAAACGGTCCGGACCGTTTTTGGCATTCAATGTGTTAAAGGGATGTTTCACTTTCAAAAATTTTTTTATCGTCTACTCAGGCTTTTGTGACCCCCCAGACCGTTTTTAAGTTGCTTGATTCAGTATTTAGATTTGATATTCATTTTATCAGACACGCCCCCTTCCTATACAAACCCATTATAACTTCAAACTCCATTTTTAACTTGTTAGATTCATCAAAAACACCCGTCCTTGGTTCTGCTGACTCACCCTGCCCTCTTAATACGTGAGGGGGCCGTGTTTTTTTTTTATTACTTTTTTCATTTATTTTTAATATTTTTTTTGGAAAATGAAAAGAATTAAATACAACAACTGATGATACGTCCCAGGTGCATCCATGTGATGTTTTTCGTTATAGTTATTCTATTTATAGTGGCTCATAGGAATTTATAGACTACGTGACAACCAGGAATAGTTTGGTGACCACCGGAGAGACGGGTGACAGCCGGAATGTAGACGGCATCCGGGAGCAGTTTGGGTTGGCGCCCCAGTCTGTGTCTTCCGTGAGGAAGAAGCCCAACAAATCCACGGTGAGGCCTTTGGGAGGACCATTCAAGTAAGACGCAAGGGAGACTGCAGTACCACCAGCCTGCAGTACCACCAATGTGATGGTGTCACGGGCCAAGACACCATCACACCAGAATGAAATGTTTGGAGCAGGGGAGTCTGGTGCAGCGCACAGGTCCTGGACCTGGTGAGACGAAGGAGGAGCCCGGCCAGGAGACAACCCACAGAGCCTAGTCCCTCCACGTGCCAGAGCCTCCCCGAGTCCCGGCAGAGTATTTCCGGAGAAGCGGACTGAGTGGCCCTGTGGGTTGTCCTATAGGACTGACCGTGGGTAGCTACTGGGACGTAAGTCGGGGCTTGATCAACCCCGGCTGGGTCACCTGGGTGAGGGTGTATGTTGCGAGACCCGAAACATCCTATGACCCCAGGCTACAACACTGATGATACGTCCCAGGTGCATCCATGTGATGTTTTTCGTTACAACACAAAATTAAATTAAATAAAAGAAAAAAGTAATAAAAAAAACACGGCCCCCTCACGTATTAGGAGGGCAGGGTGAGTCAGCAGAACCAAGGACGGGTGTTTTTGATGAATCTAACATGTTAAAAATGGAGTTTGAAGTTATAATGGGTTTGTATAGGAAGGGGGCGTGTCTGATAAAATGATTATCAAATATCTAAATGGTGAATCAAGCAACTTAAAAACGGTCTGGGGGGGGTCACAAAAACCTGAGTAGACGATAAAATGACCAAAAGTTTTTTTGAAAGTGAAATATCCCTTTAATGGTGAGGGGTTAAAAGGTGACAGTGGCTGAGGAGAGAGCGGTAGAGGGGATGTTTGGAAATTCAAAGGTCGGCGGTTTCAATCCCGGGCTCCTCTGGGCTTCGTGTCGAGGTGTCCCTGAGCAAGACACTGAACCCCTAATTGCTCCCCGGGCGCTCACATGGGAGCAGCACACTGCTCCTAATAGTTATGGTCCAGTGGAGAGAAATCATTTCCCCTCTGGGATCAGTGAAAATACCCTTTATTAGAGACAGTTTTAGAGAAGAAGACAAGTTGAATGCATGGCAGGAGTGAAAGCGTGGATGTGTGTGGTCTCTAACCAGTAAAGATGGTTGACCAGGGCTCGTAGCGTAGCCTTGTTGACGCGGGGCAGTCTGCTCAACAGCTCCTGGTACTTCTGTATCTTCACACTATCATCCTGAAGGTCTGGAGGGAGGGAGGGGGAAAGAGAAACAGAGAGAGAGAGAGAGAGAGAGAGAGAGAGAGAATGAGAGAGAGAGATAAGGAGATAAAGTCTAATTAGGCTGCATAACTCCAGGCATTTAGTGTAACATCAGTATCTAAGTGTTTCTGTGTGATGTGTTCTCTGCTAACTGCCTCTGGTGGGAACGTGTGGGTGTTCCTCCAACATGACTTCAAGTGTAATAATGTGTTGGAGAGGATAAAAGCGGGCACAGATTCACAGTCGGGGTGGATGCTGAGCTGGGAAATTAGCATCTCCCCACACAGCTTCCTGTCACATCTAGAGGATAAATGAGGAAGGAGTCAGTGCAGCGTGCAGGAAAACTGTTCCACCAAAGGAAACAAAAACAAGACAGGGTGTAATAATGGCACAGCATCCCTGTGGCCCACTGGATCAGAGACTCTGACTTCACAAAATGTGAAAAAAGTTTTTTGTGTGAATTTACTCCACTGGCAGCGTGCAAAAGAAATGCAGTGCCGATTTGTCCAGTAGTTTGCAGAATGAACCACAGACAGTCACATACACAGATAGACAGGCAGACAGACATACCATCTTAACCCTAGAAGCCACACTGTAAATGAATATCTACCATGTCGTTACACTAGCTGACCTCACGTGTGCCTTGCCAAGAAGTAGAAAATGAACAGAAACAGCAAATGCGTCTGGATGTTCTTTTTCATTTGTGGCAACAGAAGGAACAGGGAAATAATTGTTTTAAGTAATGTTAAGTAACAATTTATAGTCCTAATAACAAATGAGCGAAAACAGGTCATCTGTACAACGCGTTGTGATCTTGTAGATAGCCTGTTTTCGGGGCAAGACATGCTTCCATAGAAGACATGCTGACTTCTATGGAATCCAAATGAACTTTGATCCATCTCATCTCCTCTTCAAACGTACCAGGAGTGCCGAGCCAGGCGCTGGCGGCCTGCAACGTGAGCAGACCCTCTTCCGACTTCCGGAAGAAGCGTTTGAGCGTGTTGGAGACGTCGTCCGGCTGGTCCACGCCCTCTTTCAGGTGGACGCTGCGGGCGTCGCGGCGGAACGCCTCGTACATGGCCTCCACGCGCGAGTTCACGCCGCTCTTGCGGTAGATCCCCTCCGACATCAGACCTGAGGAGAAGGAAGGAACACTTAGCATTTACACTCAACACAGGAAACATACTGTACAGTACACAGGTGCTCTAGGTAAGCTATATTATACTTTAGTAATAAAAGACGACAGGCTGTGGTACAGTATATCGTGATTATATCACAGCCAACACTTGACTTAGAAAGATTTTTACAACTATATTTTTATAGTTATAGTGCTCTGTGTGAATGGCCCTTAGACGCCCCTGGTTGTGGTGTAATGCATCCTATATTAACCAGTGTTGGGCAAGTTACTTTATTTTAGTAATATATTACTATTACTTATTACCTTCATTTTAAAGTAATACATTTCGTTACATATTAATGTCTGAGCAACAGTAATATATTAATATTACATATTACTTTTTAGTTACTTAAAAAAAAAAGAAGCTACAATTGAAGATTTTGTATTATTATTATTAGCCCACAAATTATTTTTGGGACACAGAGATGGCAGATGGGCAGGCATTTACATTATAAGATAGGATTATGAATTACATTAATGAATCAATTTGACTTAAATTAATAAATGTATTAATAGACATACCTTCTATAATGTAGCCTATAATGACACGACTAGCCTCTTTCTATACCTTTTTTTTTAAATTAAAGTCCACAGAACAAGGACTGCATGAGCAGCATAGAATGTTGAGCCTATGAAATTAAGGACATAGAAATATGGTTAAGGTCATTTAATTGTTCAAAATTTGACCTCTCTGAACAGTGAACAGTTATACTGTAGTGTCATTGTGTCAACCAATAACACATCATAACAAAATGCATCTTGACCTACAGTACCACTTGTTTGACAACCAACAACTAGCCAATTTTAAGTAACACAACCGTCCCTATGGGATCTAAACTCCATCCATGTGTGGTCAAAGTGGCAAATAAAATCTCTTAACACAGCATTTTGACATTCCCAGCCGACACTCATTTAGATAGACATGGCATGAGTTTAAAAAATTGACTGACATGAACTCTGCAGCCGCACCATGGGGATTTTACATTGAGCACACACACCCGATGTTTGGCTTCTAACTTAGCTCTGGACTTTAATTGCCTTTCAATAAAACCACATTTGATAGACATAAATATCACCTACATGTTACTGATTAGAGATTATTTTATATTTTTGTAATCAGTTCATTATTTCCTGCATAATCGATGAATAAAACTGACGTGTGTAAATTGGAATATTGCATTGTGTGATACTTAACTTGCCTTCTTTAAATAAATTAAATAGACTATCATCTTATATAAACACAATTGGCACAAGGAATTGTCTCTCCCTTCAGCCATTATAGTAAAATTAGAATCACAGAGATTTGTTGACAATGATAGCTGTAGAGAGAGGTGCGCGCTTAGTTTTAACAGGGATTTTGCTGTAGGCTGCGGCTTTGTGGGTGGATAAAAACAACACCTTCACTTTGGTGGGTAACGCACAAAGTAACGTAGTAACGTAGTGTCATTTTAATAATATATTACAGCTTCTCCTTGTAGTAATGCGCTATATTACCCGTTACCGCAATTCGGTAATATATTACGTAACGGCGTTACATTACTAACGCACGTTACCCAACACTGATATTAACACATTGTGTGCCAGAGGTTTATTAAGATGTTTGCACCTACCCACACCCCCTCTTACACCAGCAAGCAACCCTGGCTGTGGCAATCAGATTTTTTGTAGCCACAAATCACAGTATAAAAATAGAAAGGATTGCCAAGCCATTTCAACAGCAATAACAATAATAATAATAATAATACATTATATATATATATATTTAAAATTACATTAATGTATTATTATAAACGGATTACATTACATTCATTTTGGGACGGTTACATTTTTATTTTGGGACAGTTCTGGGACGGGGGAGGGGGGGAGTTAGTCTGGAGCTCCCACACACGCACACACACACACGAAAAAGTCAACAAGGTCTATGATCCTTGTGTACACTGTAATATTAATCTATTGACATCAGTATTATGTATATGATTCCTGTCCCAGGTGGCAACCAGGAGGAGCACAGCAATGGAAAGAGTAATATTTATACACACACATACATACATGTATGTACTGTATACACAATTTAACTTTTCAACAGTGTAGTTCTCGGTCTCTGTTGGGGCTTAATTGACTTGTTCAGGGAACTTGACACATAGCTTGACACTCAAAACGTGTTTCGAGCTGGCAGATCTGCTCATTTCTATACTTTTGTGTGACGCTGTAGTATCTTCAAGTAGGGCTTTAATTTACAAAAAAACTAATATACTGGGCAGGCCAGGGGTGAACCGCTGACTTTATGAAGAAGTATTAAATGGCTCTTAAGTGGTTAATGCCATAAGGGACAATGACGTCAGATTCCTAAACTTCCTGCCAGTTTCCAGCAGCCAGTGACGTGACAACTAGTTAATAAACACTCTGTGTGGTTTCCAGGCAGGAACGCTGACTAGGGATTAACATTCTGCTCAGGAAACCAGGGGAAATCTGCAGAGAGCAGCATTCATTCACACACAAACAAACACACGCGCGCGCACGCACACTCGCACAGGCATACACACAGTGTTTGTACTACTATACTTGTGAGGACATCAAAATGAAGGGTGTCAAGAGACCATTGAAGAGTGAAGAGGGGAACTGAGGTAATGAGTGAGAGCAGCTCAGGACAGAGGAGAGGAGAGGAGAGAGGAGAGGAGAGCTGGCAGAGAGGCGTGGGAGAGGAGAGATAAGGACAGGAGATATGAAGGGAGAAACGGGTCAAAGAGAGAGAGACAGAGAGACAGAGAGAGACAGAGAGACAGAGAGAGGCAGAGAGAGAGAGAGAGAGAGAGAGAGAGAGAGAGAGAGAGAGAGAGAGAGAGAGAGATCGAAGTGGAACAGAGACGTTTTGTTGTTCCACCATCTGCTGAGCTAGAAGCCCTGCTATTATGGTCACATGAGGCCACACACACACACGCACACACACACGCACACACGAACGAACCTCTCTCCCTCTCCAAAACACAGAGTGAACACTCTCAACGCGCGTGCGTGCGTGCGTGCGTGCGTGCGTGTGCGTGTGTGTGTGCGTGTGTGTGTGTGTGTGTGTGTGTGTGTGTGCGTCTCTGTCTGCACAGCGTGATGCGGTGGCTACAGTATAACCTTGGACAGGAAACCAACCCTTTTCTTGTTTTGTTCACAAGCCACAGGTGCTGATGAAATTCACTAGCCGCCTGGCGCCTGCATGCTTTTATAAGCCAATACATTTGATCTACAGCATCATTTTTAATTTTGAGATGTATTTTTTGGGACGTCCATGCTTTAGATCAGTGTAATCAGGTCAGTGTAGAGAGACAAGTCCTTGTGCTCACAAGAAGCATAATGGTCTGTGCACTAACTGGCTGAGCCACCAGGCAACCCTACAGTATTCATTTTTAAATAGAATGGCGCACACAAAGGATGGCTGATAGCCTTGATGCCCTTTACACAGTCAAATCCAGTGTGCTGTATGCAATTTTATCACCGTTTTATCCCTTCTTCTGGTCAGACTGAATCATTTCCTTTTGGGATATGTAGAATGCCTGATATGTTTGCTATTTATGTTCCCCAATAAACATAAATAAAATTGAGCTTGTTGTAGATAGGCTATTTTCACTATTTGTCATACAAGGAAGTAGGGTAAAATGGTTCTGAAAATGTTCCCCCCCGTTTTCTTTTTTTTTACTAATCGCGCCGTATGTGTGTGTGTGGTTCTCACCAAACTGTGTGATGTAGGTGATGCAGCTGTGCACGATGACCGGTATGTCTGTGTTGGTGAGTTGTTGCTGGCTCAGGGAGTCTCCCCCGCTCCCTGCTGCTGTCTGGATGGCCCCACACCAGCCTGCAAAGTCCAGCTTCTTCTCTCCCTCGATGTACAGCGTCCTGACAGCACAGGAGAGAGAGGTGTTTTACAACACATATTTTGTTTGTTTGTGTTTGTGTTTGTGTGTGTGTGTGTGTGTGTGTGTGTGTGTGTGTGTGTGTGTGTGTGTGTGTGTGTGTGTGTGTGTGTGTGTGTGTGTGTGTGTGTGTGTGTGTGCGCATATAGGCATTCTGAATATAGCTGTTTAGTGGGTAGCATGATACATAAGAAACATACTGTAAATATTAGGTACATTAAGAACTAACCCGTGTCCCCAATACTGGACACGTTAGAAACAGACATTTGAACCAGCTTTGAAATGTGCAACAACGTTTCCTCCTGCTCACCTGCCCTTCTCCACCAGAACCAGAACCCCGTTGTCCTGTTGGATCGCTGTGGAAAAGACATCAAATTTTTTTGAGTGAATCCGCAGTCACAGGAAAAAATAAGCTTTGGTAGTGTACAGTACACAGTCAAATTTACGAAAATACATTTATTTTAATAAAATTAAAATATGGAGATAAGCGGTTTCTGCCGAACAGCAACGATAAGTGCATATGTACAGTGTTTATCCTTTATGTTTTTTTGTACACACAGGTGTGTACATGCATGTACATGAACAGAGTTGTGACTCACAGAGCTCCTGCAGCTTGCGGAGGGGGATCTCCTCTCCCTGGCTGTTCTCCAGGTAGGCATGCAGGGTGGAGTCCACCAGAGCGAACCAACCAACCTTGGGGGTCTGCAGGTTCAAGCCGTCTTTGTACTTCAGCCGACCGATCCGCTCGAACCCCAGCCTCAACAGAGGCTCCGCGTCGGCTGGGATGAACGTCTGGGGAACACACAAGGTATAATAATAGTAAATAATTAGACCTATTTCCAGTGGTGGAAAGTAACTAAGTACATTTACTTAAGTACTGTACTTAAGTACAATTTTGAGGTATTTGTACTTTACTTGAGTATTTCCAATTTCCAATACTTTTACTTCTACTCCACTACATCTCAGAGGCAAATATTGTACTTTTACTCCACTACAATTATTTGAAACTTTAGTTACTAGTTACTTTTCAGATTTAAATGATGATATTATGAAACATACATTAACCACTTTAGCCTTATTTTATACATAGGCTATTTGAAAATAGCAGATCTACAAGCTCACAACGCGTCGCATCGCGACGCGTTGTGAGCTTGTAGATCTGCTATTTTCAAATATTTAGTACTTTTACTTTTGGTACTTTAAGTACATTTTGATGCCAATACTTTTGTACTTTTACTTAAGTATTTTTTTTATTCTGGACTTTTACTTGTAACAGAGTATTTTTATATTTCAGTATTGGTACTTTTACTTAAGTAAAGAATTTGAGTACTTTTTCCACCACTGCCTATTTCATCCCGCAGGGGAAGTTTAGTTTTCACCTTCACCCAGCTGAGTGTTAAGGGGTTACACTTCTTGGTCACGAACACTTCGACACATTGCCGGTGCTGGGAATCAAACCTGGGACCTCTCTACCCATTCAGCTATGACTGCCCCAAGGTACAGTGGATTCCCCTGGGGATTGTCTTAAATGTGTAGCCTAACCTTGAATCTCTTCACTAAAAAAGGACATTTTTAACATTTTTTTGTTTGGTCATTGCTGCTAACCCCTACTGTTGGGGTCTTGGGGAGAGCGTAGCCAACCTCGACTCTGATACGCATGGAGTCAACAGCTGCTATACTTTTCACCCGACAGTGAGGCGTTTCACCTGGACAGCATAACATACGAGTACAAAGAGGTTCACACTATCTGACCTAGATCCCCTCCCTGCTGAATAGGTCCCAGCCAAACAACTGGGGTCACTAGTGCAGCAATAAGGACACCCTCCCCTGCTGGATTCCCAGCCATGAACACGGCCAATTGTGCTCGATGGAGTGCGGCCAAGCCGGCGGCACCACTGCCAGGGATTAAACCCGGGTTTCCGAGGTGGTGGGTGAGCGTTTCTACCTCTATGCCATCCAGACACCCTAATCAAATTACATGATTGACCTATTCTGTATCATATACTGTACATTATCCCTAAAGGTATGAACCACCAGCAGTCAATCACAATATTTGTCAGAGAGATGACATGAGAGCTAATATTTGTCCTCCCAGTCATCAGGTAAATACTATGGACACTGATATAGCATTAAATTCAGCTCAGTGAAATGGCTAGAATTATGAAAAGAAAAACACTTTGTTTTTAGGTTTTAGGTTTCTTGTTATACTTTGTCAAGTCAGTTGAGCTTTTTACAAATGAAATATCTAAATCAATTACAGATTTACAATCAACACTAAGAAGAATATAAATGGGTGTTTGGCCAGTCTTGTTTGCAGTTATACAGGAGGTGAAATCAGGCCAATGGCTGCCTGCTTTTGCAATCAGCATTTGCCCTAAAACTGGCTTAAATCCACCATGACCACAAACCATGAAGTTTAAAAGTTGAGTTGAGGCTGCACGTTATCACACAGTATATCAAGCACAGTAAGAAACAAACAAACAAAAAAGGCCGGTCTTTATACCTTGGCAATGGACTTGACCCATTCTTTATGGCTCTGTTCTTCATCTGTGCCAAACAGATAAAGCCGGTCCGAGTCCGAGTACAGCTCAAATGTAAAGTCATAACTGAGAGAGAAGGAGGGAGGAAGCAGAGAGACAAAGATATAGACAGACAGGGAGAATAATACGGTTTCAATAACAGTTCTGCTTCTGTACAGTCACAACCACTGTACTGTACTGTAGCTGTGTACATATTCATTGCTCCACAATAGACCGCCGAAGTCTGATGTCATTTACACATCCTTTGTTTGTCTACCTGGTTCGCAGTTTTCCACCCCCGTTCTGAATCCCATAGACGTATTTAATATCGCGTCAAATAAGAACTGTGTTCCAAAAATAAACAAATGACCACGGCGGGTTGACTCTTATGGATATGAAGCATCAACTGACGGTGAGAAAACGCTAATGTTACTTCCGCCAAATTAGTTACATTTTCGCCAGAAACAGACTGTATCAAATATAAGTGACTGACTATCATAAACTATACAGAACCTCCTCCCTGACAATAACGCCGACACGCGGTGTTTATTTTTGGACCACAATTCTTATATGAGACGATTCTAAGATGACCCAATGTTATTCTCCATAGAGAAATTACTTCCGCAAACCTGGGGATGAACGAGTGACGTCAGGACTTCGGTGCTCTATTCACTCCACCCAAAAGTGACTACACACAGTTTGCTGTGTGCATACAAAATGTAGCCATGTTTCTTGGATATTGATTCATACAGTTTATTTTTTCTCTCTCTCTCACCAATTTAGTCATTATGCAAATTCCCCTGTCATGGCTGAATAGTCTCTGTCACTGCCAACCACTTCATTTTTTGCATAATCGTCATAATCATTTCCATGCTGAAAAATTTGTATTTCCAAACATTAAAAAAAATAGTGGAAGCTCAAAACTTGTCACATCGTAACACGTTTTGAGCTTGTAGATCGGCTATTTCCACTATTGTTTTTAGTATAAAGTTATTAAATTATGCATGTTATTTGTCACTGCGCACCTTTTGTTTACGAAGCCTAAAAGCCAAACAGAAATTTAATTGTTATTCGTAATGTTCCAATGTTCAATGACAGAAACACAATTAAATCGTTAATGAATCAGTCAATTTAATCATCAAGTACATTTTTATAATCGTGACAGCCCTGCTGACAACGCATCAGCTATTTCAGGCAAATCCCCCCCCCCCCCCTGCCCCACAATCGGGGATGCTAGGGTTCAAGTAAAGTGTGGTGTTGTGTACCCATGTTTCTTGGGAGCGTGGACAGACAAACAGACTATCTCTGCAGCCTTCAGAGATCCGTTGGGCGTGGAGTTCTTGTCACTCTCATAGTAGCTGAAGCAGCCGTCGTTCAGCGTGCACCAGCGCCGACTGAACTCTGCACACATTGACACAGGTAGCAGGTTTAAATGACAATGATGCTGAAAGCAGACATGCTGCTAATGTATAGTAGTAATAGTAGTAGTAATGTAGTAGAGCTGGGCGATGTGGACAAATTCAAATATCACAATATTTTTGACAAAATGCCTCAATATCGACGATAATGCAACGTTTCCCCCCCCTGAAAATAGTGAAAATGTTTTCACTATCTTTGAAAAAGTAAAGAATTGGGCTTAAGTGATTAAAACCAGGAAAGGACAACTCTTAAGCCATATTACAATATTATTATGCTATCCAAAATGTCAGACAATATCTTGTCTCATCACAATATCGATATATATTTCCCCGCTCAATAATGTAGTAGGTAAAAGAAGCATATGTATGCCTGTATTCATGTGTGTATTTGTGTTTTCATCTGCGTGTGTGTGAGAGAGTGTGTGTGTCCGTGTCCGTGTGTGTGTGTGTGTGTGTGTTTGTTTCTGTGTGTGTTTCTGTGTGTGTGTTCACCCTACCCTCTTGGCCTTTGCGTTCGGTGATGGCTCTGATCATGGAGCCAGTCTTGAACAGGAAACCATTGTGGCAGACGGAGGGCGTGGGTTTATAAGGAACCGCCTCCATGAGCCCGCCCACTTCTGACCGCGGCAGCTCTGCAAGAAATAATAATAATAATAATTAATTAGACCCATTTGATCCTGCAGGGGAGATTCAGTTTTCAGTTAGGAGTGTCTTGGTCTGGGACACCTCGACACATTGCTGGGAATCGAACCTGGGAGCTTCTGTTTCCAAGGCGGCCTCTCTACCCAACCCAATCAGCTAAGAAAAAACACCATGGGAAGTAAACAGTCGCTACACTATGCTAGCGGTTGCCGTTGAGTCAAGACAAAACCCTGGGGCGTGGAAGCCTCCGAGATAAACAGTAAACAGTCCAAACATTTTAGCGGTAAGTCACACACAAGGAGGTAAATATTTTCTGTGTGTGTGTTACCACACAAGCAGTAGCACAACAACAATGCTGGGAAATGTGATTATCATCCGTTTACAGCTGTCACAGAGATATGACAGTGACAACTTTATTGGGCAACCTATCTCCTTACAGGTCTTCAACAGATTTTAATCAGTTACCCTAGATGAATAGGCCTGTCTAAATGCATCTTTGAGTAGGTATTTTGCAAACTGCATAGGCTGTCGTTGTGAATGTAGGCTATCAAGTCTACCAACAACTATCATGTCAAATTATGTGGGCGTGCATATATAAGAGAGAAGAGAGAGAGAGAGAGAGAGAGAGAGAGAGAGAGAGAGAGAGAGAGAGAGAGAGAGAGAGAGAGAGAGAGAGAGAGAGAGAGAGAGAGAGAGAGAGAGAGAGAGAGAGAGAGAGAGAGAGAGAGAGAGAGAGAGAGAGAGAGAGAGAGAGAGAGAGAGAGAGAGAGAGAGAGGAGAGAGAGAGAGAGAGAATACACTCACACTGTAGTTCTTAATGTACTGTATATCGTCTCATTATGTCCAAAACTGTTACTTTTCAGGATTCAAATTCAAAAGTAGCAGATCTACAAGCTCAAAACGCGGCGCAAAGCGACACGTTTCTAGCTTGTAGATCTGCTACTTTTGATGCTTTAGTCAGTGTGACGCTGTAGTATGATCAAGTAGGTTGTTAATTTACGAAAAACACAAAAAGTTAAAATATGGTTTCTGCCCGACAGCAACGATATCATCTACCAACAACTGCTGTCAAATGCTGATGCCGTTGTGTAATACTGTAATGCCTGTGATTCTGCAACGCCAGCATGCAATGTATAAGCACACACAGGAGAGGATTTTAATGCAGCTCTGTTTGCTTCTGTGTACAAAGACAAAGCCGGCATTAATGGCTGCTCCTCGTCGCACCAATATTGCGTGATCTCTGTGTAAAAGTGGCTTAACTACCCTACCCTACCCTTCAGGGTATGTCATAATAAGGGCACATTTGGCGAAAATAGCAGATCTACAAGCTTGTAGATCGGAGAGATTTTGTGTAGAGGGAGAAAAAGGAGGGGGGCCATGTAGAGCCCTGGGGGACACTAGTCAACAAAGTATAGTGTTTAAGTGGTTAAAGGGTCTACACCATGAAAATCACTTTTGTCTTGTTTTTTTGTATTTTTTGGGGTCCCCAGTGTCTCTTGTACCCAAAAAAATGTTGTTCTTTTTAATTCAGTCATTCCTTCTCATTTCAGGGATTTCCAGAATGGGCGTGTCTGAACAGGCGATCTCAGAATGGAAATGTTTATGATGTCACAAACATTATTGATGGCAAACCCAATGTTAAACTTTTTATACCCCCCCTAAGTGGGGGTCTACGAACAAATACCTCGGGCTCGGATTTTGGCTCCGCCCCCCGGAAGTGGGTGAAACAGGCACCTCAAACACTTGGTGGAATTGTTCAAAAATGTTCAAAGTGTCTTTTTTTCGATTTTGTATTTTTCTTAGATGCTTCTTTTTATGCAGAATTTTTCCTTTTTTTTTTTTTTTTTTTATATATATTTTTTATTAACAGACAGAATTGCTCAGTAGCCCCCCCCTGCCCAAGAGGACGTTTTGGTATTGCAGCTGAAAGTGCTGTATAAGCCAGAGACAATTGACTTGGGATGAGTATATCTGAGTTATGATTTAGGCTCAAACCTTTTGAAAAAGGTTTGAGGGACATACACCATATGATATTAAATATCAAATATTTTTTTTAAATTCATGGTGTAGCTCCTTTAAGCGGAGCTAGCAACACTGCAGCTGAGCTCAAGACCCTGATGGTGACAGCGATCCAGGACCAGGAGTGCCGGATACAAGTGGTGGTTGGTTGGGAACTACCGCATCGCATCATCGCAAGTGGCTCAGAGTGTTAAAATGGAGGGTTTGCACTGTGGTACCTGTGTTGGGGGTTTGCACTGTGGTACCTGTGTTGGGGGTTTGCACTGTGGTACCTGTGTTGGGGGTTTGCACTGTGGTACCTGTGTTGGGGGTTTGCACTGTGGTACCTGTGTTGGGGGGTTTGCACTGTGGTACCTGTGTTGGGGGTTTGCACTGTGGTACCTGTGTTGGGGGTTTGCACTGTGGTACCTGTGTTGGGGGTTTGCACTGTGGTACCTGTGTTGGGGGTTTGCACTGCGGTACCTGTGTTGGGGGTTTGCACTGTGGTACCTGTGTTGGGGGTTTGCACTGTGGTACCTGTGTTGGGGGTTTGCACTGTGGTACCTGTGTTGGGGGTTTGCACTGTGGTACCTGTGTTGAGGGTTTGCACTGTGGTACCTGTGTTGGGGGTTTGCACTGTGGTACCTGTGTTGGGGGTTTGCACTGTGGTACCTGTGTTGGGGGTTTGCACTGCGGTACCTGTGTTGAGGTTGAGGCTGAGGAACTCGGCCTGCAGCGGCTGGGAGTGGGCGTGGGCCAGGGACAGGGGGGAGGGGCAGTCGGCCACGTCCGTAGAGCAGTTCACATCGGCGCCGCAGAAGACCAGGCTCAATGTCTCCAGCACATCACTGCACTGTACGTTGATGCACAACGCCTAGAGGGAAGAGAGACACAACCAGGGTTCACGTTAAGAGTCACAAAAGTCAGTGTGGCGCCCTCTGCTAATGGGTGTCAATGATTTATTGATCGTAGTTGGGAACATCCACATTCATCATGCCTGTAAAGAGCCAGAGAGGGTGAGAGAGTATCACAAGGTAAAAATAAACAAACAAACAAGGACTGAATTGGTCTAGAGTAGACATTAGGGCATTAACAGAATAATCGAATATTCGAATATTCGACTATCAAAACCACTATTCGACCACTGTAATCAAAGTCGAATATTCTATTAAAAAAAAGATTTTTTTTTTCAGTGTCTTTTCTACAGCAGACACGCAGCTGTGAGCTCTGGTGTGACATCAACTCGCATTCCTTTTTTAATAATCAAATATTAATATATTCGAATACTTATAGGTTGAATAATTCGAATGCTAAAAATCACTATTCGTGAATGCCCTACTAGACATACACTGTAAATACTGCACCTGTGCGTAACTCAACTATTCATTCATGCACATAGACTACAGTAATCACACCTACCTATTTCAACATCAACACATACCACACATACTTGCACCCTGCATAATAAGACTGCACACGCAAACATTATGCTTACATAATATGGACATACACACATATCCTATTCACATGTAAATAGATATGTATACACCCATACTGTACAGCATGCACATATGGATACTATTTAGAAGTAGGAACCATGCACACCTTCAAGTACTGCTATAAAGAACGTACAGTACATATTTTGCTATTTCTTCACCTTCTACTTACTATTATTATTTAAAAAAAAGGTTATTGTTGCTAGAATGTTGCAAAACCAAAACATTATATTATTGTGTATATAAGATTTAACAATACAAATATTAAATACACACTCACTCACACACACACACGCACAACGCACTCACACAGTAATAAATACAGTCCCCCAAACATGCCCACACAATTTCAGAATGCTACCTGCTCACAGATTAACGTGGAAAAAATGTCAAGGTCTGGCTGATAGCCAGCACCCTAGAGAACGGGATGTTCTACAGTAGCTACTGCAAGTAGTTGCTGAAATAGTTTTCCTCCAGTTTCCCCTGACTTTTTCATGCACCTCTCTAGTGGGTGCTGCTTTAGAAATAGTTTTCCTCCAGTTTCCCTGACTTTTACATGCACCTCTCTAGTGGGTACTGCTATAGAAACGGAGAAAGAGAGTCTGGAAACACAAAGAGAGGAGGCAGCAAACGAAGGCGCAGAGGACAAAGAGGAATGGAGATCTGGTTGTGACGGAGGGAGGCATGGACAGTGAGAATGAGAGAGGCGAGGGGAGGGAGAGAGAGATAGATGGAAGATGATGATAGTCGGCCTGTCATAATTATTACATAATCGCGACTATTTGAGATAATCACAATTAATTTGCATAATTGTCATAATTTTCATAATTGTTTCTATGTCGAAAATTGTTCGTACATTTTCAAATATTTTCAAAAAATTGTGGAAATAGACAATCTACAAGCTTACAATTGCGCCATATTGTCAGCTTGTAGATCGGCTGTGCAATTTTTACATTTTTGACTGGGACACCATCCCAAGTCCTATATCTACATGTCAGAATGTGGGCGTTTCGCGAGACTTTCTGGTGACTGTACAGTACTGTACATTTGCTGACTGTCTCCTTTACTCACTAGCCATGAAGAATCTGTGTATGTGTGTGTGTGTGTGTGTGTGTGTGTGTGTGTGTGTGTGTGTGTGTGTGTGTGTGTGTGTGTGTGTGTGTGTGTGTGTGTGTGTGTGTGTGTGTGTGTGCGTGTGCACACAGCGTAGCTATGTGCCTGGCCAGAGGGGATTGCTTACACCGTCTGAGACCGAGAGCGCAAAATGACAATAGAGATCTTTATCATTTCAATAAATAAGCATAAACAAACTGCTTCACATGAACAATTTTGGTGTAATTAAGATCTTTTCAAAAGTAGCAGATCTACAAGCCGCATTTCGAGCTTGTGGATCTGCTACTTTTGATGCTTTTGTGTGACGCTGTAGTATGGTCAAGTATGGCGTTAATTCACAAAAAAACAAAAAGTAAAAATATGGAGATAAGAGGTTTCTGCCCGACAGCAACGATGTAAAAAATCCCTTGCTGATAACAAAGTGTCAACGCTGCAGCATCCTGCTGGGCTCCCTCACAGCATGTGATGCACAGTCAGAGCTTTTCAGCTGGAAGGAAGCAGACGCTGAAGAAGACACAATCCAAACATTCACATCCGCGTGACCACCAGGACACTACACCAGGACACTACACCATGACACTTTTCAAAAGCTGCTGTTATGTGAGCCGTCTCATCACGCCTCCCCCTGCAGCTCTGTGAACGGCACGGCACTGTATTCTGACTGAGTCAACTAGAGCAGTGGTTCTCAACCAGTGGTCCGGGGACCACCAGTGGTCCACGAGGGGGTTTCCAGGTGGTCCCCAGCTAAATGATGTTGAGTTGCTAACCAAATGGATCTTTAACCCCGTAAGCGTTAAACGAGTTAAAAGTCTTTAACTCGTAAGCGTAAAATGAAACCAAATGGACCCGTAAGAGTCATTTTACGCTCTCAAAGAGTCAAATTATTGTTTAACATCTGCATTACTTAATTAACCCATTGATACCTGGAACGCATCTGTGTCACTTTAGATGTCTTTGGCTATTCAAAAATAGCAGATATACAAGCTCATAGCGCGGCACCGAGTGCCGCGCTATGAGCTTGTAGATCTGCTATTTTTGAAAAAAATCTTGAAAAAAAATTGTTGAAAGAAAATGTTTTAGATTTTTTTTTTTTCAAAATGTTTCAAAATTTCAAAACTTTCAAAAAAACCTCAGGTCTTAATGGGTTAAAGAATTGTTATTTTGATCAACGTTATCTCTCCAATGGTACCAACATCAATACAGCATGGAATTGTGGACAAAATCGTATCCAACGATAACAAAATATTCTAAGTCTTGGGTTTGAGAGGCTAAATCTCAAATGGTGGTCTGTGGCTCAAATGCCCAATAAATAATTGATATGAAAAGGGTTGAAAACCACTAAACTAGAGCAAGGGTTCCCAAACCTTTCAGGCCACGATCCCCCAAAATAATAATATTTGGGGACCCCCCTAGCCTGGCATTGCCAGACTGATGACATGGATTCACTCACCCCTTCCGCCACAATGAACGGGTGAGTGAATCCACGTCATCAGTCTGGCAATGCCAGGCTAGGGACCCGCCACCCTGACAAGCACTTGGAATTAGGGGTGTGCCGATACACTAATTTCACCAAACGATACGATACGATATTTGGCTCACAACTTCGATACGATACGATACGCACTTTTTTTATTATGAAAAATATATGGGGGAGAAAAAAAGCAAATGCAAACAAATAATTCTGTTTTTGCATTATTCAGATATGCGAACTTGTAGCTTTTCAGCTACAATAGCCGTTTTGAATCAAAATAGGGCAATAGTGTGATACCTGACCCGAAAAAAAAACATGTTGTCACCCTTTTCACCTCGGGGCTGTTTGCATGCCTGATTATTATTATTGTAAAAAAAAAAAAAAAAAAAAAAGTTTTTTTTTTTTTTTGAAAACGATATTTTTTTTTTCTCAAAACGATACATATCGTCACGAAAACGTATCGCGATATATCGCGGGACGATATATCGGCACACCCCTACTTGGAATTGTAGGCATTATATTTAGTTTGACTCGGTTCCACAAATAAATATTGTGAAAATAGCAGATCTACAAGCTCACAACGCCTCGAGGCGTTTGGGAACCACTGAACTGGCATACCTGGGGGGGGGGGCGGGACGACACTGACCACACCTCCAAGCGGGGGGTCTGGTCTCCCCCCCCCCCCCGGATTTTTTTTTTAACAGAGTAGTTGTAGTTTCCAGAAATTCTGGTGGATTTAGGTAGTTTGATACTTTTATCAGGCTTTACTAACATAGGATCCATTACAAAGCTAAAAGTATACGGCCTAGAGAAATTGATTTGATGAATAAAAGACTCATCTTTAATAATAACCACTAATTACTTAAGTCTCTATATAATTGCATTCAATTACAATTTATCACTCAGAAACATGGAGTGTATGTGTACAGTATATGTGGGTGTGGAGTTTATCCAGACATAATATACATGAAGCGATAAAGCCATAATCAAAGTGGCATGGCGAGAGAGACAGAGAGAGAGAGAGAGAGAGAGTGAGAGCGAGAGACAGAGACACCACTCACACCTTCCAATCAAATACTGCCATGGCGATTTGCATATCAAAAACCCAAGGAAAGGAAAAATGGCCGTCAAGGAGTCGTCAAGGAGGAATGGTCAAATAAAAGGAGTCTCCTTGAGGATTATTAGGGGCGGCCATAGCTGAGTGGTTAGTGAGCCCGCCTAGGGAACCAGAGGCCCTGGTTGCCCCAGGTTCGATTCCAGGCTATCCCAGCATATGCGCCGATGATATGAAATTTGTCCCTGAGCAAGACTCTTAACCCCAATTGCTCACAGGTTCTCATTGGAAACAAGACCGCAAGGACTTTCATGAACGACCTGTTAAAAGGAAAAAGGAATTATTATGCAGGAGAGTCGGCATGTATGCTGAACTAGAGTCCAACAATGCCTAATCATCGATTAATCAACAGATTCCTTTGACTAGTAATCGACTAAGAATGTCGATTACTAGTCACTATTCTTAACCTGTGGGGGCCCTTAGGCGATGGCAGCCCTACTGTAAAGTGTAGCATCCAGTGTAAAACACAGAGCTATGTTAGGGAATTTGATGGTTTCACTTAATTTCACTGCATGCTCTCATCCACATTATTTAGTTTCTTGCTGATTTGAATGCCACTGGAGACCCATAAAATGAGAGTATCTATTAACCCATTCAATCCGGGAACGCATAGCCTACTGTGTCATTTTAGATTTTTAGCTATAACCATTGTTTTATACTTTGGGCTATTCAAAAATAGTAGATATACAAGCTTGTAGATCTGCTATTTATTTATTTTTATCATGAACATTTGTGCAAATCTTTGCAGATAAAAGGTTTTCGAGCGAACATTTTTAACTCAAATCTTCAGGGGATTCTACAAATGTCTTCTAAATCCTAACAGTAAAAAAAAAAATTTATGTTGCTATAATATCATGTCTGCTTTTTTTGAATAGCCAAATAAATCTAAAATGACACAGATGTGTTCGCGGATTGAATGGGTTAACGTTAGCCTGCAGGTTAAAGTTACATAGCATAGAAATGCTTCTCTTCCAGTAGTCCCTTATGCACGATTTATTCTTAGCTGTGTGGTGGTGTAGGGCACCGAAAATAGCAGATCTACTAGCTTGTACGAGTTTGTAGATCTGCTATTTTCGATACGTGATACAGCACGCAGCCAAGTATAAATCAGGCATTACGTGTACTGAAGACTCGCCTTGGCTTACAGTCCATCTGGAACTAATGTCCGCCTCCACCCCACGTTTAGGAAAACCACCACACTAACCACAATGGTGTCACCGTCTGAATGTCAAGTTTAATGTCTGATTTATACGTGGCTGTGCACTGTGTCGCGCAGCGAAAATAGCCACATTTTGGGTGTGCGACACTGGTGAGCAACTAAGCATAAATCTGGCTTTAGTGGGCATTGCAACTGAGACATGAGGGGACAAAGGTATTGTAGGTCAATGCTGTTAACCAGGCTGAGAGAGAAGGAGAGACAGAGAAAGGGGGAGAGACAGAGAGAGAGAGAGCTGGGAAAAGAACAGCAGAGATGGAGTGATGGGGAGAAGGAAGAGGCACTGTTTTTACAGCTGAGGAGCTTGCCTCAAACACACGCAAACACACATTCCAAGTCACACACACACAACCACACACATGGATGCGGGGTCTCTCCTCACATACAGAAGATCATGCACAGCATCTGTTTTTTCTTTAAACCAACAGCTCATTTGGATCAGATTGGGAAATTCCATAGATCTCTGTCACACTGACTGACTCACTCACACACGCGCTCGCGTGCGCACACACACACACACACACACACACACAGAACTGCTCTATTTCACTAACTCAGAACTGGGACCACACACACGTGCGCGTGCGTATATACACACGGGCGCACGCACACAGACAACAGAGATAAAAAATGCTGCAGATATCCACACAGACAAAACCCACAGAGACTAAATGGTCTGGTGCAGACCATTTAGTGTGTGCGTGTGTGGTGCGTGTGTGGCGCATGTGCGGTGTGCATGTCTGGTCAAGGTCTATACAGTATAGTGTAAAACAGTGGTAAGCTTGAATTTTGGAGTAAATCCACTGACAAGCCATTTGTCCATAAAAGGAACCAATAAGGACATGATGTTGCATGATGAGGAAA
The DNA here is from genome assembly GCF_963280865.1 of Gymnoscopelus braueri. Classification (NCBI taxonomy): domain Eukaryota; kingdom Metazoa; phylum Chordata; class Actinopteri; order Myctophiformes; family Myctophidae; genus Gymnoscopelus; species Gymnoscopelus braueri. The sequence goes on from NC_137606.1 coordinate 45,116,556, forward strand.
GAAGCCGCATTAAGTATTTCAAGACTTCCCGCCCTCAAACATCTGCTGCTTATGAGAATGGAAGTCACACACACACACACACACACACACACACACAGAGGAATAAAAAGGTTCTTACTCAATGTCCCTAGAGAGAGAGAGAGCGAGAGAGCGAGAGAGAGAGATTTAATCTGGGTGTGTCTGAAAACACAACCTTCAGTCTGGCCCCTGCAGCTCCAGATTTGAGAATGGGAGGATGAATAAAAGAAAGGAAAAAAACAAGAATGAGAAGGAAGACAGATAGAGGAGAGGAGATGAAAGTCTACCAGTCACACACTGCAATCAGAGGCTGATTAGTGTCTGTCAAACCCCTCCCCAAACACACACACACACACATGCACGCGCGCACGCACAACAAATGAAATAAATGACCACAAATGAACATGTGGTTCATCTTGACATCATCATGAGCAGATCTGAAAAGATTCGGCAAAGACAGAGACAGAGAGAGAGAGAGAGGGAGAGGAAAAAGAAAGAAAAAGGGAGGGATAGAGAGGGGGCAGTGGGGAAAAGAGAGAAACGAAAGAGGGACAGAGAGAGGAAAAATAAAAATGTGGATAGATTGAAAGAGACAGACAGACAGACAGACAGACAGACAGACAGACAGACAGACAGACAGACAGACACAACAAAACATAAACCAGTCTTTACTGAGACCTTGACATATAGCTGTGAGGAGAGTCCTATGGATGGAGAAGTGTAGAGAGAACAGTAGAGCGAGAGAGAGAGAGATGGATGAAGGGATGAGAAACGCAGATGTTATGAACCAGTGGAACCCGGCCGAGCTGAAGCCAATATTCCAAAACCAAAAGTGTCCACGAAAACAGACTCATAAAGACTTAACTGCTCTGCCACGCCTGCCCAGCACTCTTTAAGAAAAACACCAGTAACATGCAATGACACGCAATCGCACGCAAACACACACACCACACCAAACAATCACTTAACCAATTGAACCCCAGCATCCATATGCTGGGGGTCACATTAGACTCAAATATTATTGCTGAAGAGATATGGTGTAGAGGGAAAAAAGTGGGTCAAGCATCAGGAGACCACAAGGGGAGGTAAATGTAATTTTCCCATCTCTTTTGTACATAGTGTTTGTATTTGTTGATGACATGTATTATTGCATTAATATTGTATGCTATGTTGATGAATTGAATAGTTAGGACCACAATGGAAACAAGTCCCCAGGACTTTTGTGTTATCTTTTAGCCTTAATATCTGACTGTACCACATGCTGTTTACATTTCTGACTACTGAAGTATTCAATACAATAAAAAACAGGTCAACTTGACAATGACCCATGTCTGACTCGTCCTGAGTGGAATTTAAATGCCGGTCCATTTTGTTTACACTCTCAGAGTTAAATTAACAGTCTGGACTTTGCAAGTGTACCCATCATGATACCATGACAGCAGCCCATGAATTACACTCGACACCTACCCATCCACACATACACACACCATCGACAGCATGTCACTCAAGACTCAATATAATATCGCTCCACTCAGCCCTTTCACCTTCTTTTATCGTCTCACACTCGCGTGTGTGCACACACACACACACACACACACACACACACACACACACACGTCAATCAAAAGGCTGTACGTATATATGCTGTCATACGACAAGGCACTTCCTGTGCATGTCGGTTTGGGCAATGTGCCAGCAAAGCATGGCACATGTTTGCATACTTTGTGGCACAAAACGCACCTTGCATGACCTTTGTGGCTTTTTTTCTTGAAGACATTCCATAGATTCTACGGTTGTTTTCACAAAAAAATGCATCACAAAAGGTTCCCTACAGGCAAAACAAATGATAGCATTGTCATGGAAAACTGTAAACAGACCAAGGAGTTGTCCTAGTAGTGCTTATCTATGGAAAAGGATTAGCTATTCCTTTAAAAGAAAAGAAGATTTGTAACAAGATATGGGGCTCCTTTGTCGACTACGGAGAGCACAGATTTAGAAAGGACACTGGGTCGGTGACTTTGAGGGGGATTTTACACCTGTAAACATGTGATGTGACAATAAAGATTATTCTGATTGACAGGCCTGTACTTACTAGTTACAAGATGGAGGCCTGGCATGCATCGCTATTCATGGTCTGTATGTGTAAAAGATGGACACTAACATCTTTTGTTTTCTGGATTTTCGCGCGCGCGCACACACACACACACACACACACACACACACACACACACACACACACACACACACACACACACACACACACACACACACACACACACACACACACACACACACACACACACACACACACACACACACACGTGTGTCTGATGTGGTTTTCATTCATCCATCAATTTTCGGGGCCACAGAGCCTGCAGAAAATCCAACACTTTCCTTTCCCTGGCCACATCAGCCAGCTCTGACTGGGGGATCCCAAGGTGATCCCAAGCTAGCGTGGAGATATCATCTCCCCACATGGTCCTCGGTCAGCCCCACAGCCTCTTTGGAACTGGGTGTGCATGGAAAACATCGCGGGGTAGGCGCCCTGGGACCTGGGTGCATCCTTACTGGATGCCTGAATGACCTCAACCGACTCTCATTTCAGCCTCTCGTATCCGTGAGTATAGGAATTCTTGATCTACCAGACTGACAGGTA